>NC_083612.1:4317257-4332257 GCF_963584025.1 Labrus mixtus | reverse complement strand
TAGGGATCCATGAAAACACAGATCCGTCCCTCCCCTTTTCCCTTGTCTCCCGAACAATGTCTCCCATCTCTTTTTTTATTCTCTCCCCTCTCTCCCCTCCTTTAGCTAGATGGATGATAAATTCCCAGCCAGAGAGCCAGCAACAGCTGTTGGCAGACAGGCCTGATATGAGAATAGCAGCATAGGATGAGCAGGCATTAAAAATTAATATGCTATTTAGCCTAGGTGTATTTTAGGTATTTGACATTTTCATGTCCGGGACAGACTAAATTTATTCATAGTACAGAAAAAAAATAAAAAAAATAAGAAGGGAAGAATGGGTGTAGGGAGGGGGGAGGAGGGGAGGTGGAGATAGATATGGGGGATAGAGGAAACACTAAGTGATGGCCATTCTGGTTTTATGGTCACCCTGTTTCACCTTGCCTACCAAACACGGCGTGGAGGGTTTGACTGCATCTTTATATATATGTCCCATTATACAAAAGGACATGCCGCCACTGGTGACAGCACAACACCTACTGGTGGAAACTGTTAGCCAACATATTGTGTTCACTTTTATTGACTTATGGAAGGTCGAGCTCAGTGCTAAGTTTAATGCAAAAGCGATGAATCGTCTAGGTGGATCGGTTGCTGAATTGGTTTACCTGGCACCAACCAAGTGGGGGCCCAGGGGTTTGCGCTTTTGTAGTTTCACCCACTGGTTTATCAATCAGAGTTTTGAAGCCCAAAGATGGCGTTCGTCACATTGGAAATGCTTTCTCAACCTAACTTTCGGTCAACCTGACGACAAGCGAAGAGGTTGACAGGTCTTCAGCCTCCTAGCGATCCACTACAGCTCGCCTTTCTGTCAGTCAGATCCGCCCCTCTTATTATTCACAAAGATTAGCCTTGATATAGTCAAGACAGAGGGGTGACATTTCTTTAAACCTAACCAGCTAACCTTGTGACAGAATGAATCTTTTGGATGGTGGTATGCTATACACCAAACGTTAAACTGGATCTTCTAAACATATATATTTTTTTGAGTTGGGTTGACACGAGACCACCTCTCAGAATAAATGGTTTCAAATACGACGACAGTCATTTTTAATGGGGAAATATGTCTAAGAGCCGAGAGAGCCTGAACAGATTTGGAGTTGGAGATTTGTTGATGGGGAACAAAAAAAAAAGAAATACTGTAGAAGAAGAGTAGCCATATCCAGTATTGTCATTTATCCAGATTAGAAACTTAAACGCCAGCTGTCATTACAGACAAAATACTCAGCAGTGTAAACTTTACATTCTGTTCCATCACAAACACGATTGTATGCAATTCTGCTGCAAACTGCATTTGTGGACACAGCGACGGCTTAGATTCTGGAGATATATTGATAAGATTCATGTTTATGTTGCATATGTTCACTTTTCCAATGGCCCAGGGTTGGGAAGCTCAGCCACTATCCTTCAGTCAGACCCCTGGAGGCAAAAAAAAAAAAAAAACCCAGTCCCATGCTGAGCCATGCTAGGACAGTCCCCTCTCTCTCTCCATCTCTCCCTCCCTCACTTCCTCTGTGTCTTCCCTCTCCCTCCCTCCTTGGTGATTAATGGCTAATGCTGCTCTAGTACATCTCTATATCCCTCCTCAGCCCTCCCTCACTAATCGTTGTGAAATCTTAGACATGGCCTGGATCTGGCCTCTTGGAGAGAAAACATCAGGGGGATGGATTGAATAGGGGAGGGGGGCAACATTAACGTCGCTCAGCATCAATATCGTTTGACCTTATTCTTCCTTGATGTCTTCATATATGATGTCCTAAATGTTAAAAATGCACATTGCAGTCCCTATCATTTTATGTCCCTTTCAAAAACTATTTCCTAAAATTCTTATTTTGTGTTTTGGCACAGCATGTGATGAACATGTTGAAATGTTTTCTCACTCCCCCCCCCCAAAAAAAGAACAATCTTTCACATTGTCACATATAAACAGGTGATGGAAGAAATTACCTGATGGACAAAAATGGCTCTTCATGACAAGCTTGGGCTGCTGCCATACTGAAACATGTACAGGAAAGAACATCTTAAACACCTTAAGAAAATCTGACATCTGTCCCTAAACCAAGTATTGTTTTAATATCCATGTTAATTACATTTGATGATAGCTGGTAGGTAAAGTTTGGTGACTTGGTGTTGAGAATCAAACAATCTTGCCTTTCAACAAAGAAGCGTGGAGGACACAGTGGATATCTAAATGTACAATTATCGTGTTGCATTGTAGACCCCAATCATCCCTCTACCATGAGCAGTTTAAGTTGCCTATAAACATAGTGAAAGTGTATCATATCTATAGACATATAGGCACAGCAGTGGGCAGTTACTGGAACCTAAAGTTGCCCAAGAAGCTCATTAAAGTAAAACTGCTGAAGAGCTCAACTGTAAACCACATTAGCTCTAACGAAACTGTGACGTTGGCAGTGTTTGGCCTCCCTGTTACACCTCTGCATGTCACTGCCTCCCTGCTGGCTAATTGGTGAAACACCTTTGCCCCACCCCCTCTGAGATATTTACACTTTGGACATGGGTAAAAGTCCCGTCTTGAACGGGCAATGTAAAAGGGGCTGCTGTTAGTTACTACTCTTCTCTGAGCTGGACACCTGTTCTCTAAGAGGGAAAAGATGTGAACTCACTGTGTGATGTTTGACTTTTTTGAGGAGTGTTTGGCCATTATGAGCTGGAGATTTGTTTTGAATCAGGCCTTGGACATTTTGTCAGAAATAAAAACTCAACACTACCTTAACTCAAAGTAAGACTGCTAGCTTTTTTTTTAAGCGCACACAAATGCTCCTGACTTCTGTTGGGATAGGCACTGGCTTTGTGAATGTGCACGGCCTGTGTGTGTGTGTGTGTAAATTGGATTTAAACCCATGTAATCACGACACAGTGCACACACCTGTGTTGTGTGCTCACAGAGCAACGTGTTATGGCATCACAACAGTGCAACATCAGTTTCACTTCTCATTGTCTCGTTTTATACCTCTGGCTTAGCAATTACTCATCCCTCACCCCTTTCCCCAATACTACCCTTCCACACTCTCTTTTTCACCTCTTGCTAATTATTTCATTTCCTTTCCTTTTTTTTTCTACTTCCACCCTCCCCCTTCCCTCTCTCTCTCTCTCTCTCTCTACATCTCCTTTGCTTCCACACTTGGCAGCAACTTCCCGTCGCCATACAGCACAGAACTCTATATACACTGACTGTTATTACCTTGGGGAACGTTTAGCAGCTCTGTGTTTAACACCACATAACCTCCGCTACATCGGCAGCGGCAACAGAGAGAAAAAACCTGGGAGGTGGAAACCAGAGACTGCCTGTGTTAGGCGAGCGTTTTCGACTGATCACCACAATAAAGACGACAAGAGAGGGAAAGCGAGAGAGAGAGGGAGAGCGAGCATGTGACAAGCCTGCTTTATTTCCAACCTATTGGATGATCAGTGATTCTTAAGGGGAGGGATAATTTCTTGCAATATCTCTCACTACAAAGTAAATAGAAATCAAAGCCCTTCACGCTCCGAGACAGAAGCACTATATGAAAGAAACTATCTTAACAACCTCCTTCATTCCGCTGCTCTTTCTTCCGTCTGTTCTTCTCATTGATTTCACGTAAGCGGTGTTAAGTGAAACTATTTGAGAGGCAATGGATCCACTTGACTTCCTGTCTGGTGAGGTGGGGGTGGGGGGGATTGGCTCCCAGTACGGTCAAATAAAGCTTCTATTACATCTAGTACTTGTGTTTTTATTAACCTAATTATGTGATCAGACTTTTTATATTTCAACTTAACTAATCAAAAGAGAACTCGAGACATCATGTTCAGTTTGAATGAATCCCTGTGGTTTGTATTTTTTTAAGCAGCACATTGTGCCTCTCTGTGGATTCCTGACGCTTAGCATCATCCAAAATCCACCCCCCCCCCTCCCCCCTCCCTTGACTCACATACTGTATACACATCAAACAGCCCCCACCTCACAATTTTACATCGCTAACCTTACCCCTTAATAGGGATAGGGATCAAAACTCAGCTCTATTAAGGACACAGTTCCTGCAACGTTAGAGCTTACCCATCCTGCTATTGAGTCTTGTTGGTCTGTTGGTTAATGCAAAATGAGATCTAGAGTTCAGTGCAGGAGCATACATGGATTGTCCCAAAACTTTTTGGAGTAAAATTGAATTGCCAACCAAACAGTGTTAAACTGCACAAAGATGACTTTTGGTGGTCGGTTGTTTGCAAGGATGGCTTATTGGCGACGAGGCCAAACGTTGGGCTACATTTGACCAAAGCATGGAGGATGAAGAGACATAAAAATAATTTCTTGCAAGTGGTAGAGGGGAGGACAACCTGCATGACCAAACACATCAGCACTGTGCATCAAATTCAACCAAAATGCATCACCTTCAATTATCTCAAGGTTGAAAATACTCCACTTTAAACAGCCGTGGTAAGAACGCCCGGACTTTGTAGCAAGTCCCCTCGGTTACAAAATCGGGATCCAATGTCTGTATTGAAAGGAACCGGCAGGATAAAATCTAGAGTCGACAAAAGATCACATGATGATGTGTTTGAGGTCAGGTCAGTAATCATTACTATTTAGGCAAAGAGAAATAAAACGTCAGCATGATGTGTTCAAATGAAACGTCGAGAAAAAGCAAGAAACTTGAATCTTTATTCAGATACAGTTCATTGTTTAGCAGCAATGTAAGAACGCAGAGAGAGAGAGGGGGTGATGACATTTATGTCCTGCAAACCGGTGCGCGACCAGAGACTGTACAAAGCACGATCTGTAGGATCTTTGTGCACCGGATGACTCCGCTTCAGTATGTTTTCTGTTTGCCAGTATGTTCTTCTCTGCTAGCAAAACGCAGAATCTTCAGAGTCGCTTCGTCCGCCTCTTATGAGTCGTTCTTTGTACATCACGTCATGACTCCTTTTCAGGAGTGCATATTTTAAAAGATGCTCCTGATGTCCCTCTCAAAGGAGCTTTAGATTGCGTAGTGAGGGAACCTGACAGCCAACAGGACTACCAAAAGGAGTCAAAGCAGAGTCCACGTCTGTGTCAGTCAAAGCACTAGTCCACTATGCGAGACAAAGTCTGCGCACGTTCAGACCAAACAAGACAAGGAGGAACAGTCTGCTGATAATCAGAAAAAAAAAGTAAGAGATTTAAAGAGTGTTCAGGGGGATTGTGTGTGCTCAGACAGGAGCTCGCACACACACACACACACACACATACACACATGCGTCTCTGCTCAGGGGTTTCTCTCTCCGTCCCGTCATCCTCACAGGATATCAGGTTGTAATTGATATATGGGCTGGGCTGTCTCTGCCTCCCTCGCTCTCATACGTGTGTGTGTGTGTGTGTGTGTGTGTGTGTGTGTGTGTGTGTGTGTGTGTGTGTGTTAAGGTCGACTTATCTAGATTGCACTCGTGATTCCTCCCGTTGCCCCCTCTACGGGCTGAGATGCCACTTCCCTGTGCGGGATGGACGGAGATGGATGAGCAGAGTATTAAAAAAAAAAAAAAGACATATAATTCCTGAATTCCACAAAAGGCCCCGAATATGTAATAAAAGTAACCTCCACCATATTAGCAACAAGAAATCCCTACCCTCCCTCATATCCTCTGCACCCCCCCCCCCCCCCACCTCCTCCTTCTCCCTCCTTTGTGGCGTTGCTCACTCGCCTCGGCAAACTTCCTGAATTAAACCGCCGGCTTCCTGTTCTTTTATATGCACGGCCACATCTGGGGCGCCCGCTCGCAGGGCCCCGCCGCTTAATAACAATCACCTTCCCTTTCACTCGGCCCTGATTGTTTCTAATTCGCCCTGACAGATAGTAGCTGACAAGCCGCTCGCGCCTCCCTCCCTCCGTGACCCGAGCTCACTCAGCGCACTTATAAGGCCTGTCATTTTTAATATTTGATTTTCACTTCGCGAAAAAAGTTAGGTGTTTTAGAGCTGCCACAGCCACAAGCCACCGTCGCCCACCCTCCCCTCCCCCCCTCTCCCCCCTCCTCCCCAATCGCATGATGAAATCAGTATTTAACTGAAACCATGTCGAATGGCCGTCCCTCCCTTCTTTCTCTCTCTCCCTCCTCGGCCCTTTCATTTCATCCTCTTTTTTTCTTTCTTCATCTCCTCTTCCTCTTTCATTAATTGTCTTTCTCTCCGTCCGCCTTCATCGTTTCCACCTTCTCCTTTCTTTCTGTCTCTTTCACTCAATCTCTTCTTTTCTCTCTCTCTTAGTTTATGAAGACAGAGCAAGTGGGGGCAGGATTGTAGAGACTCACATGTAAGCCAGTGTCTAACCCACAGTGAGCCACCTTTGCAGCCACATCCATCCAGGCGTATACAGTACAAAGCCTCGGGGCTAAGAACAGAGCTGTGTGTATATTGACAAATAACGGGGCCGTCAGACATGCAGCTTTCTGGCTCCCAGCGTTATTTGCTTTCCATTGATTCCCATTAAAGGTATATGGAGCCATGTAAAATGCATATCAGGTAAGCTGATCATTAAATGAAAGGAAAGATTCATCGACAGCTTGACGGATGACATTTTGCCGCGCGATCCATAAAGCCCTTCAATAAAAACACAATTTGGAGCTTAAGACAAAGAAGGGAAAAAAAAGGAAAAGAAAGCATTTAAGACGGAGAAGGAGAGGAATAATGATTAGAAGATGGATTCGCGGATGGAACCAGTCTACGGTAGTATTCTGCCTTAACATAACACTGACCAGATCATAAAGAGCACCAACCCAAATCTCCACATTTTGACTGACCCTGATATATTTACACGAAGGTCTCACAGTAAAATAGGAAAAACAGATCACCAAATTCATTTATGCATCAGTATTTGCGCGTCCTTTTTTTCCTGCATTGATTTTCATCTGTTCTTGGAAACAGCATTTAAAAAACATTGTTTGATTCTATATCAGTTATAAACCATCACAGGACATCTTGTGCCTCCCATTATAAATGGCAGATGGTTGACAGGCATTTCGTCTCCCACTGCAATGTCTCAACGTCGGCCTTTTTCATAAGTAAAAAGAGGGTGCACACTGGGCGACTCACTAGCCATAAAGATTAACGTAGGATAATGCTGATTACATCGTTTTTTTTCCCCCAGTTTGTTTTTTATGTGATATTGTTAGAAAACCTCTACAGTTTAAATTAACAGCCGTATCATTGGTGGGCGGTTGCACCAGCTATGTATAAGTTCTGTTTAAGGTGCAGAGGGACTAATTAGTTTGTAGCTTAAATTGTTTGGTTGCACCGCACCTACGTAAGGTTGATCTTAACTCACAAAGCGTAACATGCAACCAAGCAGCAACCCTCCGTTCTTGAACAATGAAGCCAATGCGGAAGTGCAAAATCCTGCGGTTCATCGAGGGTCTGCTTGAGGCTCCTGGAACACCAGAAGTCACATACACATGAGTGGCGAAAAAGGCGTTTTTAAAGCAAAAATAAACATGTTTACAGCCTGGTGCAAAAACCAAACGTACGGGGATGATTTTGATTTTGAAAACGATACGTGTTATCCATAGGTAGGCGCGTAGCTGACATGATTGACAGCACGGTTCTTCAAGAGGCTTAAAACCCGCCTCAGCTCCAGCTCTCAGCCTGTCATTAGGTCGACTGACAGTTAGGTTGAGACAGGATTTCCAGCATGGAGGCTGCTGCTGATGAGCCTCCAGAGCCCCCTGCAGGAACAGATGGCTGAAGTCACTCAGGCTTTGTCCATTAATATTTACAGTCTATGCATTAAACCTAACCAAAACAATTTGTAGGTAAGATTTATTTGGGGGCTTTTGGCCTTTAATTTGATAGGACAGTGGATACAGTAGGAAACCGGGGAGAGAGACATGCAGGAAAGGAGCCACAGGTCGGGCTTGAACCCGGGCCACCTTATCTAGATGAGAGATCTCCATGGCTAGGTTTAGGGACAGACAACTTGGGATGCAACATCTTTGGCGCTACCTCTGATATCCTTCTAAGTCTTTGTTGTATGCTGTGAAACATAAAGATCCCCAACACGATCAGAGAATCTTTCTTTAGTCGTTTAATGAAAACACCTCTAACATCATGAAATGTTTGTCAAATGAAATATAACGTGACCAAAATGACTCAGCTCTACACACACTTTGTTTCTATGACTTCAATAAGCCTTGTGCACCCAAAACGCTGTTTAACCAAAAAAACTCTAATCCACCCCCACCTCGCCCGCCAACACATACTCCCATTTCAGAAACCCAGAGGTGCCCGGGGCGCACCCACTGCCATTCTCCGTCTTTACCCGACGACAAAAACACAACTAATTGGAGTACCACTGCATGTTTTCACTAAAGGCACAATTTAATTACATTTGAGCTGGGAATGAGTATTTTGGGAAAGTCTGTATGTTCATTCAAACAAATGGAGCGAATGAAAAGCAATATTTGTTTTGCTTTGATTAGCAAACGGGCAGGATAATTTGTTAAGGAGAACGAGTGAGGGCAGAAAAATCTCTGTTTAACCCCCAGCATCCCAGTGGTGGACTGCTCTCTCTCTCTCTCTCTCTCTCTCTCTCTCTCTCTCTCGCTCACACACACACACATCACATCCCCTCTGTAAACGTTTGTGCCCCTTCCATCCTAAACAGTAATGAACTTACGCTCCTGGGTTTGTGTCTCTGACCTCCCTCTTCTGCTCTCTTTTTCTTCGTTCGCCACTCTTTTTCATCTCTCTCTCTCTCTCTCTCTCTCTCTCTCTCCCTGATCCCCAGCCTCTGTCCTGTGGTCCTCCTGTTCATAAATCCTTTATTAATAACTCAGTGAATAATGTAAAGAGTATTGTTTTCTCCAAGGTTGTATTAATAAACATGAATGAATTTATTTGTCTTCACCAAAGCATGATTAATGCACATTAATGCCTGGATATTGCTCACTGTGCCCTGCATCACCAAGCACACATCACCCCCCCCCCCCCAACCCCTCGACGTCTCGCCCACCAAAAAAAAAAGAAAAAAAAAAGACCTATCAACATTAAATATTTATGGCATAATATTAATGGTTTTGTAAAGAAAATAACAAGTTATTAATCCTCTGATTAACAACTGATTAACCTTTTTTATTAAACACGTGATCCGTGCATCATCGACTCAGGATATGTCGACTGACTGCGCTGCAGAATAATTATTTTTGTGTCTTTTCTAATTACAAAAATCGCATGGCTGAACTATACGCGTGTGTATGTGTTTTAGTGTCTTCTTTCGGCGTCGACACATTGCATAGATGCGCCGCTCATACTTGCTCAAACACCATGAGATGTACGTAGCCCAACGAGATTACAATGAGGGATAAAGGAGAGGGAGAAAAATAAAAAAAAACACACAAACATAACCCTAACTCGCACATTCTTTCACATCGACGGAGAACAAGAGCAGGGGGCCTAAATTTAGCTGCAGATCTTTTTTTAAAACAATGGGGTTTAATTCACATATCCGTTTATTCTGCAGTCACTGGCATGGGGTGGGGGAAAGTGGAGTGAAAACATGGCTCAAGGACAAAACATTTTCTCTCTTTTTTTTTTTTGCCTCTGCTCATCTCAAAGCTATTGTCTGTATATTTTTAGTTCTTGTCAACTGAAAGACAATTATGTTGTGTTTACTGACATAATGGCACTCGCTGTGGATGGGAGAAGACTGAATTAGACACAATTTGAATCTTTGCACTTTGATTCCACCTAGTGCTTTTTTGAATTTCTAATATTTTCCTTTAGTTTCATCAACAGTTTCGTGCAGATTGTGCAGAGAGAACAATATTATCGACTTCCTGTATCTTACTGATGTGTGAGACAGCTTCAGTTTGTTTTAAAGTTGAAATTTGTCGGAGCTCATTTTAAGTAAAATGTGAAAGTCTGCAAATGTAGTTGAAAAAGTTTTCTTTTATTCAGAGCAAAATTGAAACATGTTTTGCAGCTAGTCAATGTTACAAACGTTTTTCAGAGTTAAAGAGTTAAAGTAAAGAGATACAATACAACAATAATGTAGCATAACATTGTTATAAAATGAGGTGGTAATAGTTGAAAAAGGGTTTTTGATTAATATTTATCGTCTGATTTTTGTTAATAACTGATAGTAGGAGCACAGTGAACATCTTTTTTAAATCAACAGGACATTTAAAAAACGATTTCAGGCTGATGACCTCTGCACAAAAAATGTGTCTCCACACTTTCCGATGCAAAGTCCCTTTAGCTTATTGCATTGTACCCGGACTGATGAATCAGTCCATTCGGCTACAGTGAAACATCCAAACATTTTTGGAGCAGCAGCTGCCTCGACATACAGGAAGAATAAGATGTGAATGGTATGCTGTGTGTAAATAAGGTATTCCTGTTTGAATAGCCTCGCTGTAAAGGGAAGCTGGAAGTGTCAACACAGCTCCACTTCCTGTAATCCTGCGGAGCTCCTCACATCCCCTCATCTCTTCAACTTCACCCTTTGTATATGCCCAAACCTTGACCCCCCTCTTTTCTTTCTTACTCTCCCCTTTCTCTCTTTTACCACCTTCTTGTTTTTTTTTTCTCCGCCGTTCTTCAGAACACCAACAACAGGCTTCACCGCGTCCAGCCGTGCATACCGATACGTCGCTCTCTCTCTCCCCCTTCTGTCTTTCTCAGATGTATTATTTCAACGACAACATTTTCTCAGTTCTCTCTCTTAAAGAACACACTGTCTTTCTATTTCCTGATCTGTCTCTTTTTTTTTAAACACTTTCTTTTAACTCCTACCATCCTGGGAAAAACCCTCAAACACACAAATAAAGAAGAAACAAAACCCCTACAAAACCAAAATCAGAATGCTGTCTTTGACTTTGGCTTTGAATGCCAATTACAGAGCATCTCATCTCTGTCAACAAATTCTTATTTGTAACGTTGCCCTGGACGCTGATCCTTTTGAGGTTCGGCCTTATGTCACCCTCCTGGATCTCCAAATAAGACCGGGATTCATCGCATGTGTTCCCTTGAGTCTCCGTCCTGTGGTCTCCTCTTCTTCTTTTTTCTCTCTCTGTCTCTTACCAGATCTGTCTGTTCTGTTAAATTTCCTCTTTTTCCTTTCTTCTGGTTTTGTATTTTTTTTTTTTTTTTTTTAGATATCATTTTTATGCTTCCACCAAAGTGAATTAGTCTGATCCCAAAAAAACGCACAGAAGAACATTTTGGCCCAGTTTCTGAGAAGTGTGAGTTCACTTTTGGTCATTCTGTGGAAAGGATGTGTGTTACTGTGGTGTGTGTATGCATATGTGTGTGTGTGTGTGTGTGTGTGTGTGTGTGTGTGTGTGTGTGTGTGTGTGTGTGTGTGTGTGTACGATTCATTCATTTACAAGTGGGATTTCCAGGGCCCCTTTGGGAGTTTGAGGGTATTTCTAGTGCTGCTCACACAGAGGTGGACTTCAGAGTAATTAAGAACGCAGAAAAAGGTGCTTAATTCTACTTTTTTTCTGATCACTTTTTTTAATCTTTTTGTTCCTCTATTCTTGAAACACACACATAAGCTTTTTCAAGAACACAGACTCAGACACACACAGAGAGCGTCAGGTACATGAGCCTTAAGCCTCTTATGACTCCTTGTCTCCATGCATTGCAGACACAACAGTGTGTCGGGCAGAGGTTTAGGCATGGTGCGGGCCTTCTTTAATTACTGAGGGATTGCTTAACAGATATGACTGTGCTTCCACTGGAGAGGAGGTGCTGGGTCAGTGGCTGTACTGTACGGGATTAGCTGTGCACACTTGCGTCAGTGAGAAAAAGAAGTGAGCAATATGTTCTTAAAGGAAGCGGAAGAGGTTTCAGGATAGAGTACAGAGTGTAAGACACAAGGGAGGAGTTGAAAGAATCCACGTGTTTATTGAAATTCTACTCCTGTTCACATTTACTCTGTGTCATAAGTTGGTAAGGAGCGCACTCTCTTTTTCCATATATTTCCTGCTTGAAAAACAGTATGAATATGTTTAAAGGCATGTAATCCCCAGTTGCCTCCCAATATCTACAAAAAAGGTTCTGCGTGCACTCAGTAACACTTTTATTAGCTGTAGTAAAGAAACTCGTATACACTGCGCGAGCGGAGCCGCCTGTTATTTTCAAAGAAGCTTTTGGATGTGACACACATGGGACTTGAACTATCTCGTCGTCATTATTTAAAAGAATAGTAGAGAAGACACGAAACAGGAGTGAGTGTGTGAGTGTGTGTGTCACAGAGGTAAGGAGCTTGTAACCTGCCTGCATTACTGGGACTGACAAATAAGGCTTTGTGTGGCTGCTCATGGAGTTAAAAATAATTATTTAATCAGGATATAAAAAAGTGAAACAAACACAGCAAATTAAAAAATGCAAATGCTTCCTAGGATAAAAGTGGTCATTAAATTGTTTAATACATTTAGAAGTGTTCAAAATGCTCCAGCAACACTTGTAGTAAGAAGATCAACTTTATTAACAATTTAGACCGACGCGTTTCGGCTCGTGGCCTTCATCAGGGTCATCAAGAAACAGATTAACAAACATCATTTAAATAGGGTGGGTACACAATTGAAGGAAAAATTCAAAAAGGTAGGGACAACCAATCAAATACCTCCACTTATGTGTGTATCAGAGTTTAGAAGTGTGACATGATAGGCGTGCATTTCTGACATCAGTCACCAGTTATGGGGCTTTTTATGCCTTTATTTTAGAGACAGGACAGAAGATAAAGCGAGGAACGACATGCGGGGAAAGTAGCCACAGGTCGAGTCGAAACCCTGGAGGCCACTCTGGGGGACTACAGCCTCTGTACATGGGGCGTGTGCACTAACCGCTGGGCTAAGGGCACCCTGCAGTCGCCAGATTTAATCCAATTATTAGCTGTTGGGGTTGATCGCATGTTCTTTGATGGCCTTAACAAACAGGTGTGTGTACCCGCATCCCTCAGCAGGTTAGTTGTTGTGGCTGACAAGAGAATCCTACATATTCCTCTTAACAGTTGAAGCTCAGGACAGGCTGCCCCTGTAATCGACTAACAGCAGGAGATGTTCTCTATCAGATGGGAGTGGGGGGTCTCTGAGCTTTTGCCTTTATATCAGTGTTACATATAACTGAACATATGCAGAGTATCAAGGAGTGAGTGGTAATGAACATTCTTGCAGAAAAGAGAAGGAGGCAATTTCACTTAATGCAAAAAGATTTCACCGGTCGCTCAACTTCCTGAATATTTCCTGCTGCATTCCCACCTCGGATCACCCAGACTTCACAGAGTTCTGTGTACTGAAAGTGGTCAACCCTGTTAAACCCAATCACAGTCTGAAAACCTCACCAAACCCCCTGACTGTTACAATAAACCCAAGCAGTTTCATTATGTTAAGGCTCAATCTTTACCTACCCAGATTCTAACACAATAAGGTCAACTGTAGTGGAAAGTTTATGCATGGTTACAATTAAGGGTGGGAATCACCGGGTGACTCACAACAGGATACAAAACTTGGTCCACAACATCAATAATACTGCGGTACTGTGATTCTGCAACAACTGATATTACAAGACAATCCTACAATGATACATCACAAAATGTTTGTAACTTTTTCTTTCGTTTTGGATTTGAAACCGGCTTAACTTTTTCCGACATACTCTTGCTGTCTTTCTCTTCTTTCTCTGCAATCACTGTCAACTTCATCGGCTAATAATTTTCATTCATGTTACCCTCATTCATCTCATAAGCGACCCCCGAGGGAAGTCATGAAGTAGAGACGTGGTCAGTTAAATCGACTGGGAAATCTGTTAAAAGATATTTATATTTTTAATATTTTAAGCATATTGTCCCACCCCTAGTTTCACTTATTCAGTCCAACGTCTTGAGTCCTTAAGTCCTACATCGTGAATCCAACCTAGTCTCTTAACAAACAAACAAAAAAAGTAAACACCCACTTTTCCCGTCTCCTGTAGCGCAGTGGTCTGTTACTCCGCTGTGCACACAGCAGATTTGTCGCCGAACAAACACGCGGACGCGTCAGGCACAGTCACAACACTCCGAGCCATCACAAGTTTTTTGCGTTTAGGAGGAAGACATTTTCGCCTCCTTGTCACCAGCGTGAGTTTGGACGTAACCATCAAAGGGGTTTCGGTGACAGCCTCAGTGAAGGCTGCTTTGTTTGCCTAAGTCGTCTCCATTCCTTTTAATGAGCCATTATGGTTATGTTTTGTCTCAGTCGTGTTCGTTGGCTGGCTGAGTTTCTGAGGCGGCAAGACAGAGGATAAACGGGTAGGGGGGGGGGGCGTCGGTGGCGGGGGGGAGGCCCCCTGTCTTCCAACCTGCTTGTAGAGAGAATCTATTGAGTAAGATAGATTGTAATTTTAAAGGTATGACTTTCTCTTTTATGAGTTTATAATGACATATTGGTAACTTATCACAAAGCTCCCTCTTTAATATCCTAACCTAGTCCTGTGAGGGAGCGCACACGAGTGTCTAAACTCCTCGATAAAACTTTTTCATCATCTGTCTCGCTCTCAAGCTAACCCAAACGGAGCCTTGAAGTCTTGAACCTTCACCAATCCTCGTCAGTTTTCCTCCTTTTGTCTTTTGTCTCCTCTGTTTGCCTGGAGGTTTGAGAAGCTTCCTTCTCGCAGCATGTTGTAAACCCCGTAACAGAGAAAGTGATGGGATGTTGAAGTGGGGGGGGGGGGGTGTTGGGTGGCTAAGCAGACACTGTGACAACCCACCTGTCAGCAGGTACTCAGTATAATTGGTAAACGAAGGCCGCGGGATAGTAGCGGGGCCCCCTTCCTCTACTCTCTGTCTGCTGCTCAGTTCGTTGTTTGATGAGTATTTGAAGTCGCCAGGCGGCTGTTGGAAGCAGGTTTCCCCTTCCTTGTTTGGTTCAGAGAGAGACAGAGGCCGACCAGGAGTGAAGAAGAAAGAAAAAAAAACAGGTAGAGGAGATGTTTAATAAGTACAGCTTCCCGTCCACGCT
>NC_083612.1:4267257-4312257 GCF_963584025.1 Labrus mixtus | reverse complement strand
CCGTTCTTGTATTTCACCTGAGTGCTGGCAGAGTTTTGCATTTGATTTGATTTTAGATGTTGAACTTGATATTATTTTGCAATAAGATGTTGGTCGGGAAGATTTTGGAAAAAACATTCAGCTATGTTTTAACCATTTTTGTAATTATTTTTAAGGTTTTAAACCTATTTGGCTGACAATTTTAACTATTTATTAACAACTTTTGGCAAATGATATCAACAGTTTGATGCAATTACCTACATGTATAATTTGAGAGTTACTTGTAGCTAAGAATTGTAATTGTTTATCGTATCTAATTCAACTTTTTTGTGTCTTAAATCTTTTAATCCTTTGGATAATCAAACTGATTATGAGCTTCGAGCCAACAACCCGTCCTGTTTATTAATTTATTTCAGTTCTTATATTCCACAATCAATACATATAACTGTTTAACACCCACTGACTCGGGATTTCATTTCACTTTTTTAAAAAAAACTTAGCTCCTAGTTCCTATTTCACTTTCCTACCTGGCAGCAGCAGAAATACTTCATGTTGAGAATCACTGTTTTTAAGGACTGACAAAATCAAACAAACAGACTTGAATTTAGCTCTAGGTTGTAATTTTTTTTATTATTATTCGACATGTTTTCGTACAGTTTTGTTTTTTTGGGTTGCCCAGGTGTACCAGCTTGAGTTTTACCCCGACAGTACTCAGAAAGTAAATGCATGTGTGTGTGTGTGTGTCAGTGTGTGTGTCAGTGTGTAACAGTGTGTTTTGTAGTGCAGTTCACAGAGAAGCCTGCAGATAAAAAAAAAAAAGTATCCTCTGAGGTTCAACTTCTCCTTCCTGCTTTAATCACGGCTGCCTTTCACCGAGGCGTTGGCACCGATGCCAAAGCCCCCTCACTGGCATGTCTCTTCCTCCCTCACTCTTTTTTTCTCTTTATCCATCTTTCATTTCTTTTATTTCCTCCTGGAAACCTTTTCATGCCCCCCCCTCCCCCCCTTCCCTCCTCCCGAACCCCATCTCTGATCTTAAGAGCAGTCGCCACTGTGTTTTTCTGATAAAGCTTGATAGATAAACATGCTCTCTTATGTCCCTGCGGCCCACCGCCCTCTCTCCTGAGACCACACCCCTCCAAAGCACTTCCTCTGCCACAATTAGTCTGTAATAAATACAATGCTCTCTCACTCTCCCCCTCTCTCTCTCCTCATTTTTGATTTATATTAAGTGCAACATTCGGGGCTGTCTGACTTTGAAGCTAAAGAAGAGATTGTGGTTATTTTTTTTGTACTTCCTCTTCTCTGCAGTCGTGCCAAACGTGCGTGAGAACAATAGCAGGCCCGCTAAGAGATATTGAAACATATGCGGAGAGTCACGAGCATTTCCACTCAAGTCTGAGCTGATGGCTTTGATAAGATTAGTTTGCTTTTTAAACAGGAAGTGTGCTGCTTAAAGAAGAAGAAGAAAGAAAAAAAGAGACACAGCGTGGTTGCATAATAAGTTTAACTACTTCTCAGAGAGCTAAAGTTTCCCTTCAAACTCTTCAGATTAACAAAAAAAAGGAAAGAGACGAGTCGCGGAAAGTGGAAGAGGAGAATGATAGAGAGGGGGGGAGTTTATCAAAGTGATGGAATAAAGAGAGATTTAACACGGTCATATTAAAAAGACATGCGGCAGTTTCAATATTTAAAAATCCCATTTGCTTCGACAGAAGAGCTTTTTCATTCAAGAGCATATGGCAGCGGCGGTACCTGTATCCAGCTTCTCTCTTATCTCGCTCAAAGACAAAGAGGAAGAAGGAGTAAAGGGGGGGGGGGGGGGGGGGGGGGGATGGGAGGAGGGGAGGGGGAGAAGGAGCCGAAAGAAAAAGAGATACTTTCAAACAGACATTCAGACATTGAAGAATCATTCAATTATCGGCAGCATGATGTAAAATAATTACCTGACTTGCTTCCTGTAATGAGTGCTGCTAATTAGCCATAGACTTTTGTTTTAGTCGGAAAAAAGAAAAGAGAAAAAGTCCCAAACTCCCAGCAGCACAGAAGCTGTGGAAAAAATATGGTGGATGTTGAAGTAGCACCTCATCCTTTTTCCAAACACACACACACACACACACACACAAGGCTGCACTGTGACTCTGTACTATAGCCCTCACTTGGCCTTGCAGGCGCAATTTACCTCCCAATGTATGCACACACAGCTCGCGGTAAATAGTCGACTCAAAAAAAAAAAGATCCTTCTTCTCTTAATTAGCTGTGTAACAATTAAAGTCTCCTCTTAGTAAATTGAACCTTTGTCTCCCTCGCTCCCCGGCTTGATTTCAGCACCTGTCACAACAACCCCTCCCTTTTACTGCCACCTCCACCGCTGCCACACACCCAGCACTATTACCTCCACCGCACCCCCCCCCCCCCCCGACTGTAGTCATTATGCAAAACTCCACCAGAATGCGCCCAGCATGAGCGGAAGAAAACAGCAATTATTTCTGATATTCTGTTATTTAGGGCCGTATTGACATTCAACTACTTTCTCTTTCTCTCTCTCTCTCTCTCTCTACCTCTCGGAGTCTGTCTCGCTGCCTCCACCTGAGAGCCAGAGTGAGACTGAACTCCACTTTCTTCTTGTCTCAATCTCCACTCGCATGTCCTCACTGTAAGACATAGACGCAGCTCTGGCCCTTAAACGTGGCCTACGCAGTTCTGTGAGTGTGTGTGTGTGTGTGTGTGTGTGTAGTCGGTGTGTGTGTGTGTGTGTGTGTGTGCAGAATTGACATGCAGCCCAGAGGATGACCAGTGATGTAAGCTATGAAAGATACACTGTGGTCATTGTCTCTTTGGCCTCTTTCTCCCTGCAGTCTAACCATGCGTGAGCGCTCTACACTGGCATGTTTTGTTGTCTTACACACACACACACACACACACACACACACACACACACACACACACACACACACACACACACACATGCAAACAGCATTGTGTCCTGGATTTCTGACCTATCTGACAGCGAGATGAGTTTTGTCATGAGACACACAGACTTTTTTTATGCTGCTCAAACATCATTAGTACATCAAGTTGCAGGTTTTATACAACGACCTCCTCACATCTGTTGCTGTAACACTTTATATTTGTCTGCTTTTTAAAGGCTGTTTTTTAACTTTCTAAAAATGATGTATGTCAGCAAACTGATACATTTGACATTAATATGCATGATCGTCTGTTAGGTTCACGTCCTTTATCTCCACGTTTTGTACTAAGGGCGTTAGAGAATCAGATATTAAAAGACATCTATTCCACAGAAAGATGCTTATTTGGGAGCGCTGGTGGCTTAGTGGTTATTTCGCACCTCCATGTATAGAGGCTCTTGTTCTCGAATTGGGCGGCCCAGGTTCCAGTCTGACCTGTGGCTCTTCTCCCACGTCATCCCCCTACTCTTTGGACTCCATACACTGTCCTGTCTCTGTAATAAAGGCATAAAAAAGCCCCAAAATAATGCCCTCCATACACCCGTTAGATTTAAGTCGTAGAGTAAATTCTTCAATGCTTTCGTTTTTTTCAGGTTTGGATGTGAGTTGACCATTTTTGTATCCAGTAAAGCATTCATATCGGAACCTAAGATTAAATCAAATTCAGAAAAAGTCCGACAAGGACATTACTTAGCCGAGCAAAGAAGAGATCATCATAACTGTTTGGTGCAGATTTATTCACAAAGGCCCCTTTTTAGACCATGAGACATACAGCACATTCAATAAAGGCAACTCTACCCTCTTCATCTCGCCATGCACTGATGATGATTGTCCGAGGACTTTCGACTTGTTAAAGTTATCCCCCCTTGTTGTCTTATTGAAGGCGGAAGAAGAAGATGCCGAACATAAATAGTGAAGATCATTTTCAAACTCACATTTTTCTCAGGAGATGTGTTTCCTGAAGCTTACTGTAGCTTTTCAAAAACAACAACCTGAAAGATATCTTTTTAATTCCTTAAATCGTGTCCAGTTTATCCTCAAGTAAAGACAACAGCAGAATCAATGCAATTTAAGATTACAAGTTTCTAAGTATAAGCTTTAATATGATTCATTATTTACTATCGTTATCGTGCACGTTCCTTTTTTTTTTTGTCTTCCCTCCGTCGCTGTACTTTACTAAACAGAGAGTGCTTAACAAATGTTTGGCACTATTAATCCTTTGCTCTTGGTTTGGCTTTATTCGCTGCTGCAGGGGTCTGCCCATGCCGCTGTGACTGCTATTGTAGCGCACTCAGGAGGGGAGAGGTGCTCACAGATGTACATGCACGCACACACACATGCACGCACACACACACACGCACACACAGACAGAGACATCTGCAGGTCACCATCATCATAGTGGGAATAATACCAGGGATGGTTATCATAAAGGGAAGCTTTGAGCTCCCGGCCGTCTTGGGAAGATGATTTGGCTGGCCCGGAACAATGAACTGTGGGAATCCGCTTGTCCTGCATTGATCTTCCTCCCATGGCATCCCCTGCAAGGCTGTCAGAGCGACGGACAGATAAAAAGACCCACAACATTTTTCTTTCTTTCTCTCTCTCTCTCACTCGCCCCTCGGTGTCTTTCCTTTCTCTCTGTCAGGAGGGCTCCCACTGATCAGCGGGGATGAGCTGAAAGTTGAACTACCTGTTGACAGGACCTCTTAAACAGCCCTCAATGACATATTGTGCGAGAGAAAGAGGGGGGGGAGGCCGAGGCTCCTGTTCATTCATTAATTCACTGATCTATTGAGCCCCGTGCTCTCTTCAAACTCCTCCATCCCCTTGCTGTTCTTCTCTCCGCATTGAAGCAAAGCAGGGGGTTTCATTAATCCCAAGAAGGGAAGACGTTTTTAAATTGTTTAGTGATCTGTGTTAAAACATTATGCATCTTTCTGTCTCTGCTTTGTTTGAGTTGAGGGGAAGAATGTGGTTAGTGTAAGACTTAAAGAAACTGGAAATACCTCCACAAAGATCCCTCTGTGAGAGTGGACACAGGGCACACATATTAAAAGTTAAAGCTCCTGTGAGGAGTGTTAGCTAGTTATGAACTAACAACATACTGGAAAGCAAAACTACACAGCAAAGAATCAAATCTAAGCACGAGCATTTGGTTAAATTATTGTAAAAAAAAAAAAAAAAGTCTAATTACACTTTTGAAGCCACAATGAACTGATGAGTCCAGATAAAGCAGATTTTATTTTAAATATAATAAATAAATGTTTTAAAGTTTTAACACACACAACTATTTCATGAAGTAAGTGCTTATAGGACAAAAAAATATCACATTGAAAAGAAGAAATCCTGCACACTACTGTTGCTTGGCATCACCAATGTATTACCAAAAAATACAAATAAAAACTTGATTTTTCCTAATACATTTGTGATTCTGAGCAAAAGTAGTCTGCAAGATTTTTTCTTTTAAATTAGATAAAAAAAAGGCCCGGATTGTTTCTGATAAGTGAAAGATAAATCTGCATATTTGACTTGTTGAGTGTGTTGAAATGAGATGCACTAAATCATTTAGAAGCAGACATCTCATTTCAGACACCCAGCAAGTACATTGTGCTTGATTTTTTAAAAACATAAACGTATTACAAGAGCCTCATTTTTTGTGTCTTGAAATACAAAAGTTTTATGTGGGCTTGTTGGATGAATGTGGCTTAAAAGAAGTGTAATGAGATATTTTTGACTGATAACTAGACAGAAACACTTCCTTAGATCTGGTAAATGGTCAATTAAATGTGTCTCAAACTGTTGGTACTTTTAAAAGTAGTAGATGAGTAGCTCAAACTTTGGCCTAGGGTTACTGTGTTACCTATTCTAGCCTTAAAGGCGCTAATATTCAGATCTGCACCAAGTTGGACATCTAAAATGAGGCCTGCATTGCTCCGATAGGTCAAAGAAATATCTGGTGGAAGCAAATGTTTGTTAAGTGTCTTAAAATAAGCTGTCAATCTTCATAACATTATTATGTTTTTTTGTTTTTATCTTGAATTAAGATGATTATCCAGACTCTGCAGGTGAATGTGGATTAAAATAACTTTTCGTTTTTTACTACAAATTAGACTAATAACGAGTGCTTAGATTTGAGTTCTTACAGCGTAGATGAAATCTGATCTCATCCATGTCTGCAGAAAGGAACCCCCCCCCCCCCCCCCCCAACACCACCACCACCACCCCCCTACATTGAAAATAGACCGATCCATCTCTGAAGCTTCTCCTCTCTTTGATAGTGCAGCGTTATGAGTTTTGATCAAGAGGCTCGAGGCATGGGCTGGAGTTAGGATTGTATCTGGCAGGGCTTGTGTGACTGTCTTCCATGTTGCAGTTCAGAGTGTTTTCGCCTCATTACAGAAAGTAATAATGCAGCGAAGTCAAAGAGCGAGAGAGCGGGTGGAAGGAAAACAAGGCAGATTTTTTTTATTGGATTAATTAGACGTCTTGTACGGACCACCTGCAACAGGAACAAAACACAAGCCAGGAAGAAAACTCATATCTGCTTCAGTTCTACCAAACCAAAGCAACAACTCTGACGACAGAGACTTCAACACGGAGCTAATTGATCTTTGAAATGACAAACAAGCTGTGAAAATACACTTATAGCTTTTTAAATGGATTTAAATGCCCCAGCTACTTATCACTACGTTCTTTAGCATTCATTTCTCAGTTGGTGCAACATATGGTACCCACGTTGTCCCTTTGAGATCATTTTTTCCGCGGCTGGCCCCCTTTCCCTCATCTCATTAATGATCTGCTGCAAATATGATGGAAATCAGCACATTGTGAATAAAGATTGATTTGTTTAATGCTATGAATTTGTTCATTAGGACTTAATGGGGTATTGCTTTGTGATTAGTCGATGGCTTTTGTGTCGATACGCGTCACAATAACAAAGTAAAGTTCAACTAATGGCTTTTCGATTCTTGACTTTGTCCCCATCTTGTCTTAAACGTCAGAGAAAAGTTGGATGGCAAAACTCAGGCGGTGATGATACATTTAAGGACTATATATTCACAAACTGTTTCTTCTAATTTGAATATATAATAGTTAGACTTTGGTGACTCTGACTCTGCCACTCTTATACTTAAATTATGTATGTGATTACAATTACAGTGACACATATAAATCCTTTTTTGCATTTATGATGCGTGCTGCTTTTGATAAGAAAGAAATGAACTGAGCACATTCAAATGCTGACTGAAATATACTTCCATTGTGTTACAGATACCACTTATAATTAAGCTGAGGCTTGAAGAGGAAAAAAAAAAAGAGCAGAGAAGAAAAATGCATTTGGAGTGAAATCAGTTTGTGTGTGTTTGTGTGTGTGTGTGTGTGTGTGTGTGTGTGTGTGTGTGTTTGTGTGCAGGATATTCGGTGTGTTTACGGGTGCACGTGGTGCTATGCTGAATATTAAACCACAAACTATAAAGACAACAAGTGAACAGTCGTGAGAAAATGCTAAAGGAAGTCTTTGTGGTTTTAGAGGTATCAGAGGAGCCAATAGTTTTAATGAGGCAGCATTGCTGCACATGCCAGGAAGTGATAAGGTTATACAGGTTAGAGTAACGGCAGACAGATACTGTACCAGTGTACAGCTACGGAGTGCATGTGTTGTTAAATATCAGAGTCAAGCTATGCAGCCATGGCAGAGACATTGAGACGTAGTAGGGGCAGATTAGCACCAAGTCTCTCCTTAATACAACCGGTAAGATTAACAAACTTGAGCCTTAATCGACTAAAAGCATCAATCTGTAACTTCTATCTTTCTTGTTTTCCTCTGTACCGTTCTGAGACTGTTGGATTTGTGGCACCAGACATTAGCGGTTAAGATCAAGTCAAAATACAAAGCTGTGTTTGTGTGATTTCTGTGGGTAGCCATTTGTTAGTGCTGGTTGAGTTGCAGCGCACTCCTCGTGTCTTTTAGAGGGCATGTGCATATTGAATTGTTGTCTGTAGTCGAATTGTGTTCGGGTGCATGTCTTTGCCTGTGTGTGTGTATGCGTTCCTTCTTGTACACCAGCCTCAAATTCCCCCTGCATGTGTGTGTTGATATGAGCAGAGGGGGGATGTCACATAAGAAATGTCCTTTTTAATCAGGGGAAAAAATATAAAATGACTCGGGAGCAAGGCAAGCATATTAATGTGCCTCATTTGCATACGCTCGTCAGCCAGGATACGTTTATAAAAAAACACAAACTGGATTCGTCAGTTCATTTCACATTATTCCATTGTCTATCTGCCTTTGTTATATGTTAAAGATAAAGGCAGAAATCAAATTGAAGAAAAGGGCAAGCTGCTATCTCCCCAAATGAGCAACAGCTCATCAGCCGAGTTTAAATCACAGATTTCTATTCCAAAAGGCAGCCGCCTCTGTAAAAGGGCCCATTCAAATAAGGTCTTTTCCGATATAAGCACGGCTGCTGATGGAAGCTGGGGGTGTCACATCAATACATTTGAAGCCCTAACACATTTAAAGCAGTCTAACAAAGTTTTATCTTCTCCAGAAATTCTCACCAAGTATTTTTCCTCATGATAGATATTTACATAAACAGTATAATATGCAATTTTTCATGCAAGTGTAATTCATGATTTGGCTAGTATCATGCCTTAACTCACATGATTCAAGTCACAAAACAACCTGTCATAAGATCTATCGGTTTTGACAGTCTGCAGACCTTATAGTGCTTATTATATATGTGAGGAATTCTGTACAACTGGTTCATAGACTTCTGCAAATAAGAAGAGTTCAAGCAGGCGGCCCACTAGTGTCACATTCCTTTAAACATAAAGAGGAAGCTGGTCAAAGTGCCTAATTCATCTCCAGGAGATAAGAATCCACCATCGACAGTGTGTTGGAGGGGCCAGTGGCTAAAAGAACAGACACCCCTTATGTCTACTAACCTCCTACTCATGGGCGAGAGAGGGGGAAAAAAGAGAAACAATTCAAATTAATTCACATGAATGAGCCAAGCACAGTCTATCGTCCTCCTTATACTGTAGAAAGATACTGTAGGTGGAGAGAGAGAGAGAGAAACAGAAGAAACAGAGTCTGGTAGAATTCTTAGTTGTCCTTCATGGTTGTAAATTGTGTACTGAACATGTGGGCACATATTTAATAAGGGTGTGGCTGTGTAACTGAAAGATTGGGCTCTTCATCTTTTCTAAAATGGTCCCACTTTCTCTTAAAAGAGAACCCACCTCATGCCTCTGCTTTGCACTGGCTCTCCATGAAAGGATTTTTTTTTTTGATGATTAAAATCATACGTTATAAAACAGTGACCAGGCACCAGGCAGCATACTAATCAGCTTAATGAGACATTATACAATATTTTGTTGACCAAAGCAGAACGGTGGTTATTGTTTCTGAGGGTGTGACCCCTGCCAGCAGCCAGAGGAAGTGTGCAGATAGATGTTTATACCTCTCCATCTGGAGAGCAGATGGATCTGCATTAAAAAAACAATGTTATTATTGTAATTATTTTGTGTTTAATTCACTGATATTACACATATGAACACTTTAAGTAACAGTGCAATATGCTCGGTTTAAGAAAAAAATATGTTAAAGCAACACAGGGTGACAAATCGTTAGTTTTTCATAGCGTAGTAAAAAACAAACCCAACAAAGTATCCTGCTACCGGTCAATTCCCCTCAGACTACACAGTTCATAACTATGCTTCTACACCTGGGGTGCGGACCCCCCTTGGGTGGGGGGTGGGGGCAAACCTGGACTCGGACATGTATTGGGTTTTTCTAGTCTTCTAGATTACTCAAAGCTGTTTTTCCACTCTACATGTCACATTCACCCATTCACTCCACATTCACACGCTGATGGCAGAGGCTGCTACAAAAAGTGCCCATCAGTATTAACTACCAAGAAATTCACAAACCACTCACAAAATAGGATTTGCCACTCACCAATTCAGGTTTCAGTGTCACTCAGAATTGGCAAATTGAACAATTTGGGTTCCAGTGTCTTGACCAAGGACACTTCGATATGTGGCTGCAGGAGCTGGGGATCGGATCCCCGGACTTCCACTTTAGAGACAACCATCTCTACCACTTAACCACAACCTAACGATCTAAAGGAGGGCACAAAGTTCTGTCTCCTCTGAGGTCTTCAAATGAGATTTGCACATATTAATTAAAGTAATGATAGTGCACTTGCTGGGTAGTTAATTCAAAGGTCTGATAAAACCGTGAAAATAATGCTCGCAAAAATATCAAACTACTTACTGTAGTCAGCCACACTTGTTATTCAAGATATAATGAAGACAATCAAAATGCAAGTTGATTTTTTTGACAATCTTTTTTCCTGTGGCTCTTGGGTGGGCTCGGCTCATTTTGGATACAAATAAGGGGGGGGCTCAAAGAATAAAAAGTTCAATAACAACTGGTTTACATGAATGTATCTTTGGCTGCATTGGGGACATTTTCAACACAGCCAACTGTTGTTTCTCCATCCTAGAAACTGTAAAAGAGTAAAGGTAGAGAGGAGACAGACAGAGAGAGAATTTGGGGAATTGGAAAGACGCAGAGGAAGAGCAAAGTGATTCACATCAAATGTAGAGCAGCTCTTTAATGGAATTTTGTGCCAAGACAAGTGTCGTGGCAACCAGATAAGAGTGCTGTGTTTACTGAAATAACCCCTTGGTTTTAAGTGCTATTGTTAATATCATAATTGTAGTATTGCGGTGGCTTCCCGACAATGGCGTTGCTCCGTTTCATTAAGGCGTGTAATTGGTGGAATTCTGATAGGATGGGCACAAGTAGCTTAATTATACACTGCTCACTGTGTTTACAGAGTAATTATTCCATCCAAAATGGTGTTACATTTTGAAAAAGTTCTAAGGAGTCACAGCGTTTCTCCAGGCCCTTGGTGCTGACAATTCACACAGTGCTCTGTTCATCAAAGATGATGCATTTTTTTCCCCCTGTAATGAGTAACGTGGCAGGTGTTGTTTCCCTAAATGAAGTAACACATTAGCCTTGAATATGTGGTGTGATAATTATGTATTTTTAATCCGGACAAACTAATACAATTTGTTTGTGTCACGCTATTCAAACTAATATATTTCTGTCTTTTTTCTTCCTGCTTTCCAGGATGGAGGACTCAAGTTTGTGTCTCGGTGTGTCGTCAGCGGTGTCTGATGCCGACGCCCATCTGAGCAGTGCAGTTTTAAATGGCCGCTACCCCATCAGTCAAAAGCTTCATCAGCTCACCGCCCAGCTAGGACACGCCTTCCCTGATCTACACCGCCCACAACAGATCCCTGAAGAGAAAGCAGCCACGCCTTTGGACGAGAAGACCCACCACGCAGCCCTGGCCAGTCAACCCATCAGCAGTCAGATG
Organism: Labrus mixtus; assembly: GCF_963584025.1. NCBI lineage: Eukaryota > Metazoa > Chordata > Actinopteri > Labriformes > Labridae > Labrus > Labrus mixtus. The sequence goes on along the minus strand of NC_083612.1, from coordinate 4,300,913 downwards.
GCCCTGCTGGCCAATCAGCTCAACCGAGACATTGATGCGGGGGCACTGAGTGGGTTGAATGGGCGAGTTGATCTGCAGCAGTTCCTCAATGGCCAGAATTTGGGCATCATGTCCCAGATGAATGATATTGAAGACGACGCTCGCAAGAATAGGAAGTATCCCTGTCCATTGTGTGGCAAGCGCTTCCGTTTTAACAGCATCCTGTCGCTGCACATGCGCACACACACAGGAGAGAAGCCCTTCAAGTGCCCCTACTGTGACCACCGAGCAGCTCAGAAGGGCAACTTGAAGATCCACCTCCGGACCCACAAGCTGGGCAATCTTGGTAAGGGGCGCGGCCGTGTCAGAGAGGAGAACAGGCTGCTGCACGAGCTGGAGGAGAGGGCCATCCTAAGGGATAAGCAGATGAGAGGGAGCAGCAGTATCCTCCAGACAGCTCAAACACCCCATTTGAGCCTTACCAGCAGCACCAACACCCATCAGCAGCAACTAGGCTCGGCCTGTGGCCTCCTTCCCCCCTCTGGCCTTATCACCCCAGACCCAATAGCCCAGCCTTCTACTTCACCTAAGCCGGCTGGCACCCAGGACGAACTATCCCTTAACCCTGCTACAGGCTTTCGCTGCACCTTCTGCAAAGGGAAGTTCAAGAAGCGCGAGGAACTGGACCGCCACATCCGCATACTCCACAAGCCCTACAAATGTACTCTGTGTGAATTTGCTGCCTCTCATGAAGAAGACCTGATAAGTCATGTGGAGAAGGCCCACATCACAGCGGAGTCCACACAGGGCCAAGGTGCAAGTGGTGGCGGTGGCGTGCAGAGCACCACTGAATTTCGCTGTGAGGTGTGCGGCCAGGTGTTCAGTCAGGCTTGGTTCCTCAAGGGCCACATGCGCAAGCACAAGGACTCATTTGAACACTGCTGCCAAATCTGTGGCCGTCGATTCAAGGAACCCTGGTTCCTCAAGAACCATATGAAGGTGCATCTCAACAAGCTTGCCATCAAGAGCAAGCCGCCCCAGCCCAGTGAGCAGGAAATAGCTGCTGTCAACAGCATGAGCAATCTGGCTCAAGAAGCTCATGCCAACCTTTATTCACGTTACATCTCCTGTCTTCAGGGTGGCTTCCTTTCACCAGAGAAACAGGGCCTGAGTGAGCAGCATCAAATGTTGGCCAAGGCAGGCATAGCCATGAAGGAAAAGGAGATGCTTGGGAAGCTTCTGGGGCCAATGGCAGGAGGTATGGGCCATGGTCTGGGTGAAAATGAAAAGCGCTCACTCCTGGGCTGTCTCAACCTCGTGCCACCGCTCAAGTCGAGCTGCATGGAGCGCCTTCAGGCAGCCGCAAAAGTGGCTGAGATGGACTCCCTCAACAGCTACCAAGCATGGCAGATAATGGCCCGCGGCATGGCCATGGACAGGGCTTTCATGCCGAAGGAGCAGCAGCAGCAGCAGCATCAGCACCAGCACCATATAGCCCCGGGGCAGGAAGATGAAATTGGTGGTGCAGGGGCCTTGGCTTCCTTCTCAAAGGAAAAGCAAGAATACTCCTTGATTGCTTCAAATGATAGCTCCAAGCAGAAGCAGCTATCGGAGGCCTTGCATGGATCCAAGGCAGCTGGTGGAGCCATGTTGTCCATGAAGGAGGACGGAAGAGGCTTTGACAGTCACCGTGACTTAATGTCTCACCATGGTAGTGCCGAGGCTCCTGGAGCCATGGCTGGCTTGGGAAGCCCAAACATTGACTTCAGCCTCTCCAGCCTCTCTGGCCTGAAGGAGAAGCCTTCAGAGTGTCCCGACTGCGGCCGGGTCTTCAGAACCTACCATCAGATGGTTGTCCACTCCCGCGTCCACGGCAAAGACAGGCGAAGCATCGAGGAAGCGCTCCAGCAACAAGGTCTGGAGGAGCGCCGCGGATCGGCCAGCGACCCTGAGTCCCAGTCCATTAGCCGCTCCACCACTCCTGGTTCATCCAATGTGACGGAAGAGAGCGGCGCTGGAGGAGGACACTCCCAGACAGGAAGCGTTCAGGATGACAGCCCACATCCCTCCTCACCATCATCAGGTAAGGAAATGAGTTAGAGATGAATAAATAGCTCTTGTAATACCTTCGTCTGTCTTTAAATTTGGGGATAAAAAATTGTCACCCGCAAATCCTTGACAAAAAAATATCTCAGAGACCTCATCCTTTGGTTATTGAAGGTGACTTTCCCATACATGGCGGGTACTACATTGGAAATACTATCCCAATCTAACTTTCTGACAACCTAACAACGGGCAAAGCTGAGGCTGCCCTTAAGCCTCCTGACAAACTTCTGCAATGCCCCCACCCATCATTCTGATCAGCCACACCACTTACCATGAACAACTCTTGTTCTTCATAAAATCAAAAAAGATACAATTTAAAAGAAATAAACCCCCGCACAGTGTGTGCATACAGGTTGCCGCTTGTTTCAGATACACAGACACCATTGTGAAGGGGTGTGCTTTATTTTGATTCACAAAGACAAAGATCAACACACCTATTGACTACTTACCAATACACAAGCACACAAAGATGCAAGTGTATGCATCACATATACTCATGTGCCGGTATCTCAGTCACTGGTTCTTATCATGGGCGGTTCTAGGCAGGGGCCAACAGGGGCCAGTGCCCCTGTAACACTGAGCTTGGTCCCCCCCTGTGGCCGCCCCTCCAAAAGGAAGAACCCCCCTAGTATTTGACTCAACAACCGGACTAGTAGCCTATTAAATACTGTTACTGAAATAAATAGAAATCACGGTATTGTATGATGTGCGCATATTATTTGGCATAATATATATATCTTTTTTAAAGCGATCATCTTTGTCTATTTTTCACCTGGGTTTAATGTTCCCCTCTGACAAAACAACTGGCTCCAGTTTGGCCCCCTCAGTAAAAGTAGTCTAGAACCGCCACTGGTTCCTTTTCTGGACATATTAGCAATTGCCCCTTGACTTTGCTGTGTTGTGTGTTGCCATTCAAATTAAGCCAAAAAAGAAGACTCCAGAGAACACAATCCAGAAAGAGACCTGCTTCTCCATTACATTCACGTGTGCGGGTTAGCAGTCTAGATCCCTGTGGAACATGAGTAAAGACTGGGAGCGTTGGGACACACTCGTTTTAACCACAGCGATTAATAAATGTCTTTAATAAACACGTTAGAGACAACTATCCCCCCCTCCCTCCTCTCCGCACAGCAAACACAGGCAGGCCGGGGCTAGATAAGTGTATGTTTAGTGGGATTAAGGGAGGCTCGTTGCTAATGATTACAGAAGTTTTTAAAGGTAACTTTCGCTTGCTCCTCAGGGCACTATGCTGGCGTTAAGAAGCGCGCGCAGTAATTAGGTCACGACTATGCGATAATCAGTCGGTTTAAGCTAAACAAGACACTAATTAAAGATATACATATAAAGCAGGTCAAAAAAAATGGTGAACTTCATTTGCAGAAGCGAGGATGTGCTTTTAAGTCTTTTGAGAAAATAAATAAATAAATAAAAATATAAATCACAGTGGCTTAGCTTAAGGGCTGTAAGCAACTTAATTCCACCAGTGGAGACGAAATTGTTTATTTATTCACAGAGGCATGAAGTCCTTATCATGCCCGTGTAGTGTGATGAGTTTGAACATGGGACAGGCTATGTTTATTTTAATCTAAGAAATAATAACAGACAACCCCCCACCCCAATTAGGAATTAATGAAAATGAGAGTGAGATAAAAACCTATTTTCTTTATAGAGACTATTAAACATAACACTTTCTCAACAGGGTGGGGGTGTAGCCGATGTAATTATCTTCTGAATTTTAATGCTGCAAGTTTCTCTCTCTCTACCCCCCCTCTTCTTTCTCTCTCCCCCTTCCCTCTCTCTCTGTCTCTCTGTCTCTCTCTCTCTCTCTTTTGACTCAAGCACTTTGAATCTGATGGGTTCAGCTTGTGGCGTTTCAACAACTTCAGAAGTACGGTATTAACATCCAGTGTTTTGTGTACAGAAAAAGAAGGAAGGGGGGTGGGGGGGATGTAAGGGGGGAGAAGAAAAGCAAATTAAAATAATAATTGACAAATAAAAACCAATAGTATTTACCACCAAATGCTAACAAAGCACAAAGAAATGCATTGGATTTAGTTGAGTGGTTAAATCTTGCCCTCAAGGCACTATCTGTGGGAAAGGAGGGTAGGATTAAAGACAAAACATATAAATACAAAATGAATAAAAAATAGTGTATTGTCTAGTTTACACGAGAAAAAAAAATCGCCCGCTGGTTTTCAAGAGGCCTTAATTTTGCCCTTCATGCTGTTTTTGTCTAACCATTTGTTTATATGTGCAGTTTTCTGTGCAGTAGTGTGTCTGCTCCTTATCTGCGTGATCAGTCAGAGGGCACACTTATCTAAGGTTCGCACTATTAAGTCAGTCTGTCACAACCGTAAGGCAGGCTAAACTTAAACAGAGTCAAAGTCAATTATTGACAATGAAAGAAAAAACATGAGAAACTTAAAGAGACTTGAAGACATTTTTTTACCAAAAGTTGTTTTTTGGAAGACATATTTGATGTGCACATTTTTAATATGCTATTTCCTGTTGTTGTTTTTTTAAAAATCTGAATTTAGCAGAACTTCTTTCTTCACGACTTACACAATGTGATTCACATTTGGAGCTCAGGGACTCTCAAATTAGAAACTTTGATGTGTGAGAAAAAATGTGTCTGAGTCTCATGTGGAGAAAGGTGTCAAGCTTCATCTCTGCATGCATGTTTTGTTGTGTATGTGTGTATCTCTATGCGTGCCTTTCTGTATGTATGTGGGGGATATATGCTTTCATGCTAGGCGTGCATATCACTCTCTTCTGTTTAAAGCAGGATGTGGCTACTTTACCATTGTCTTTATCTTAATATCTCAGGCCTAAAAAGAAAAGGCTTGTAATTCTCTCTGAGTGTTTATGTGTTGCACCTGCAAGTGTGTGGCTGTGTACGTGTGAGCCTCTGCCCTGCCACCTACCCACAGCAATTTGAGTTAAACTTGAATTATAGTAATCAAAAATAACATCTCAACTGTGAAAGAAGGTCAGCTTTTTTCCGCTTTTGTCTTTGAGACGGCGCTTGTTTAAAAGCAACGAGTAAAACGGCAGAAGTGAGGAAGAGAAAGAGGAGAAAAACAAAGGCCGCTGTCAGACTTGTCCTTTAAACACCTTTCTTATTACAATATGGCTCAGCGGCTAACCTTGAGCATGAAATTATATTTCTTTATAACAAAGAGGTAATTACTTTTATGCCCATCACTGACTTTTTTGTTTGGTTATCCTTGAACTGACTTCATATCAATGTAATTGTTTGCTGCTTTGAAGGCCTGAGAAGTTGTGCTGAAACAAACAGCACAGAAGAAATGTTAGCGATGTTCAACATGAGGCATAGACCCGACATGAACGCAGGCATCACATCTGAAGGCGCCCGCTGCTTTAGAGAGCGTGGCCTGTTTCATGCCAGCTCTTACATGCAAATAACCCACCATTGAAAATCCTCAATTTGCACGATAGCGTCTCCCCATTCTGCTGCCACAGTGCAGGCAAAATGCAGCTGAATGTGTAAAAAATAGGCTTTTTACGCGTGCATGTAAGGCCTAGAGCTGCACAAGTCATCCTTACATGTACCTCCTCAACCTTCCCCTAAAACCTCACTCCCACCTCTTGGCTCCTGGCTGTAAAAAGACTCTATACACACTCCCCCTGGCTCTCTCTTTTCCTTTCTCTCTCTCCAGAGAATCCCCCATGTCTACAATTTTTAAGAGGAACAGCGTTTTAACATGGTGGGGATTAGCCTGCATATCCCTGGTCTTTACCGCGGCTCAAACAAGCAGGCAAAATGCTCGCTCCATACAAATTGAAATTGGATTTGCCAACTTGACGCCTTAGGTTATAAAGCGCGGATATTCATCTAATTGCAACGATACCATGGGGGCGTAATTACACATGCGGACAAACTGTTACGGTGTAATTACTGTGTCATTAACAGGAATAAAGTAAGGTGGAACAAGATCCAGACAACTATGAATATGCATGATGACAAGCCCAATACAGTAAAGCTAATATTTGTCAATGAAAATGTTAGCCTAACAGAGACCACTTTTCGTACTTTTTTTTTATAGACACAAACAGCTATTTATTATGGTACAAATAAACTTAACATGGGAGAAGTTCAGCTGATGCCAGAGTACTAAACTGAAATTTGCAAATAAGATACACATATCTTAAGATACATAAATTAAAATCCATTCCATTTAAAAACATCTTGGTCAATTAGAGTCGACTATTTGGTGCAGGTCCATCAGTCATCTTCATAGTACTATTCTGAAGGTTGTAAGAGAATTGAACAAAAATGTAATTATATAATGAACTTGGAGAGCGTATCGGAGCATACTCTCGGGTCAGATGTAACATACATCGCTGTGACTTTCCATCAAAGGCATTCACTGTTGTCAGAGCAGGCTGAGAGGTTAAGCCATTCGAACTCTCATCTATATGTGTGACCACAGTGGAATCTAAAATACTAAAGGTGTTAAAACCATAATCTGACACAGACACCTTCTACAAGACAAAGCTACAACATTTATCCTCATAAGACCGGATTGAGGGTTCTCAGAGAATTGAGTATGAATGTAATTGTAAGCTGTATTCAAAGCAAACTTTCACGTGATGTTTTACTTACATGACTTAGACCACTGGTTCACAACCTGGGGTCCGGAAATAGGAAAATAGTTGAAGCTGAGGAAACAGTAATACTATAATGTGCCCACTTGTCAGTTAATTCACCCATGTATGCAAATGGTGCATAACTATTTTCATACATAAAATCAAAATGGTTGAGATACTTCACAACCTGTACTGTGTATGCCAATAAAGAAATGAACTGTTCAGACCAAAACCTTGTCCTTTAACAAGGCTGTAGGCGTATTTATTTCTGCTGTTAAAAGGGCATTACATTAGCCTCAAGTGGTCACCCAGGTAACTGCAGTTTTTTGTAGTTTTTTAAACACTTGTTTTAATGTTTTAACACTGGAGGTTGCCACTTGGTTAAAACTGATATTGATAATGTTACTACAGCAATGTGTTCTTCTCGGGTCCTTGCTGTGCCTCAGGTTAGTTGCCTTTTCAGATTTCTTAAAGTACTTTAAAGAAACATTTATTTCAGTTAGCTGAAATATCCTGAAGAAGCCAAGTCTGCTGTGAATGCATCAGATGGTGAAGTCAAAGAAAAGTATTATTTGACAGTCCAGTCAAATTTGCAGTTGCGCTTTGAGTTATTTGTTCAGTTTTGAAGGGAGGCTTTGCAATGCACACAGTGAGATCAACTCATTAAACTTGTCTGGGCCAGCAGCCAGTTTATTGGCTAAAAAATAAGAAAATAAATAAATCAGGAAAAACAAATGAAACGTCCTATCCCTGTTATCGAAACAGGGTGTTCAGCATTACCTTTGTTTTAAAGGTGGTTAAATTAAAAAAGATATATATATATATATATATATATATCTGTAAAATGAAATAAAAAACACTTACAGTGTCTCTGTATGTGTTACTAATGCTTGATTACAACACAGGCAAAGCAGGCAGCTGTCCTGATCATGAAGGTTCACCAAGTTTGATATGAAATTTAAATGACATTTTACCAATATAACAGTAAGGTGAAGGGAGGTCAACATAATGTTTATATGGTACATGTTCCTGGACTTGCCTGGGTCCATTCATAACACTGGGGTGTTAGACTTTTGACAAAATGGTTTAATGGAAATACAGCGGCAGGTTTCAAAAGGGATATTTAGAGCTCCCCCTGCTGACCGGCTGCGGTATAGTTCATAAACCCCGCCTACTCCATGTAAACAGATGGAACATGTATCAAACTTTAAAGTCAAACCTGAATTCTGCCATGCTTCTGACATATGCAGATGTAACGTCATCATCGACAGCTCCGTTAAAAAATGGCGCCCCTATCAGCGTTCTTAGCTTGATTATCAGAGTAAAGGAGGAAAAGGGAGAGAAAACATTATGAAAACTAACAAAACAGTCATTCCACTTTCCACAACTGTGAATGTCTGCTCCAAACCAACACAAGAATCTGTCCTGCTATGGACTGTACCGACTTGAGGGGTCTTTGACGTTTTTTTGGTCATTTGAATACATCCTTTCAGCGTATGGAAGGGGCGTGGCTTCAATTCTGTGTTTCCACCAGCCAGCTCCTTATATGGGCGTGTCTTAGCTCTAAATAATGTCATCTGCGTAATATGTCAGCTTATGTCGCAGGAGTTCTTTTGGCTTCACTTTAGTACAATGGATGACGATGAAGATGCAGTGTCCATATTTATATACAGTCGTTAAGCTGAACACTTAAATTAGCACACTGACATCGTAGTGAATAAACTCACAAAGCAGGGTCAAAGTCAGCACATGTTAAAAAGCCTGAATACACACATCCTGACCGGTTAAATGGTAAATGGAGTTGAGTAAAGCGCTTTTCTAGTCTTCTAACTACTCAAAGAGCAGTATGCTACAATGCTCCTCCGTCACCTCTCTCTGCAGCCAATACTTTGAAATGAGGCCAGTCCTCTGCGAGCGTGTGCGCCATAATATACGAGTGTAAAGCTGTGTGCATTAAAAAATAATGAATTATGTCTCAAATTTTTCCCCGTTTCTCCCGTCTGCATAAATTACTTTTCTTTGTAATTGACATCCGTTCCTCTTCTATTCCCCCCCTCTCGCACCATTCTTCTTTTCTCTATAATCAGAGAACTCAGCGGTTACAAAACCTGAGCTTTCTACCCCCCACTCATTTGTAGGAGTCTGGCCTGTCATATCTGTATTTTTTATGTGTCACCAAACTTAAATAGACAGTCATTGTGTTACAGGCACATTCATTCCCCAAGCTGTATTTTTGTACAGTAGGTCAGGACTCTGGTGTCTGGTAAATGATAAAAGTTCTATTCAAACGCACTAATTGTCAGTGTGCCGCGCTGATTGACATGTCTCGGATAAATGCAGACTTAGTATTTTTGTACACGCTTGCACAATATAAAAGGCCAATTTATTTCTCTGTTCTTCTTTCTCTTATTTCTTGCACAGTTCATTTGATTTCTCTCTTCTTCTCTCGCTCTCTCCCTCTCTCTCCTCGCCCCGTCTCTCAGACTCAATTTGTAAATATTACCCATGGTGGGAATTAGCCCAGGCTTTTTAAGACATTTTAAAATTCCAATTTTATTCCGACGAGTGTGTTTGATCGAGGGAAGGACTGTGAGCCTCCGTTTGCTCCTCAGTATTCCTGGGTGGCTATCAGTGGCTAGCCTTGTCCTTATGAAACATTTATCAGCCTGTTTTATGTCTTAATGATCACGTTAGGATTCCCCGCTTGGTTATGAAGCCGCGACAGAGTGAGAGAAAAAAAAAAGGACTGCTGAGAGAATGAAGGAGAGGCGATGAGAAAATGACACGAGCAATCCAGGAGGGAGAGACGGGAGTGGAGGGAAAGAAAGAGAGAGATGACAGGGCATCACATTCCTCAGTAAACAGCGTTGCATTATGCCATCCACTCTTTTCAACTCCAAATCTTTGCCAAAACATAGCTTACCTTTCTCCTGGAACAAGCTTCCCTGGCTCATACGCACACACACACACACACACACACACACACACACACACCTCCCTCCTCTTCTGTCTCCCCCCCCCATTCCTTTTTATGTTTTTATAATTAAAACATAATATTTATCTTTCCATAACAGAAGGCTGCCTTCTTACTCCGTCAGGTAGACTGTTTGCATATTAATATTCTTAATACATCAACAAGCTATCTTCTCCAGTGTCACTGCAAAAAAAAAGTGAGCAAGAATAGAGAAAGAGAAGGTGACTCACAGATACTACCGTTTTTGAAATGTTGGGGCGAAACTTAACTTGATTGAGCATGCGGCAGAAGAAGAAGAGACTCCAAAGTAACAGGGAAAGGCTTCAAAAAAAAAAGAAAGCGAAAGAGAAAGAAAGACATAAATCAACATCACAGTCACAACTTGTGCCTGTGTTGGGTAGTGTTTACCCAGTCTCAACCTCAGGATGCACATAAAAATGCGCGAATCCAAGCTAAACAAACATTTGCTCCTCCTTCAGCCGAGAGAACAAAAGCTGAAGTCGACACTAAAAAGTTTCCCCCCTTCGTTTGATTGTTTATGTGTGTGCTTAACAGAAGGATGGAGGGATGGAGGGGAGGGCAAATGCTGAATGAGGGTGCACGCCAAGTTCCTTTTCTCTGTCCGGTGACAGCTGTCCGACTCCGTCAATGCTGAATTCCTGTGAAATGAGGCAGGGCTCTCGGTCAGGGAATGCAAATGGATGAGCACTGGATGGTAGGCGTCTGAGCTGAGCCCGGGGCCGGGGTCTGCTGGATGGGGAAGGGGGGAGTGGAATGCGTGTTGGTGGTGGTGCTGGGTTTTTGTTTGAAGAAGTCAACTTGGGCATGGTTGGGGTTCCTCTTCTGTGTGTGAAAGAGCAGAAGAATACATTGACCTTTGCCTCATTAAAAATGGAGGGCCAGGCATGTGATACCACGACTGAGGAATCTCTTGCTTTTTTTTCTTTTCTCTCTCTCTATCTCTCTCTCTCTCTCATCCTCCCAACTTTTTTTTTTTTTAGCCTCTCCCTCTTTCTCTTCTTCTCTATTTCTTCCCCCCTCGCTCTGTCACTCTCTAATTTTTGCCGCTCTCCCTCCTCCTCCTCCTCCTCTCAATCTCCTCCTCTTAACCCCATTGACAGGTCCCATAAAAAGGCTTTTGTGTCAACATCAGGGTGCTGACATGAGAGCAGAAAGCGACATGAAAAATGTGCTTTTTTTTCTTCTTAGTTGTAGCTATCTCCTCATCACCAAAGAGAGAGAGAGAGAGAGAGAGAGAGAGAGGGAGGAGAGGAGGGGGGAAAGGGGAGAAGGGGAGGGAGACGCAAAAAAAAATAGGGGTGGAAAAGTGAGGGAGGGATTAAATCCAGGGATTAAGATCTCTGAGCTTTCGTTTTTTTTTCACCCTCTCCCCCTGCCACATTCCAATTGTTCTTAAAATATTTGGCAATGTCAATTAGTAAGTGAGCAGAGCTAGCTGATGAACACAATTTTCCAGGCGACTGAGCACCCTATTGTTGTGGAGCGAACAGCAGATTTCTGAGGTCATTATCATTCCCTGTTAGCCGTGCCCAGCTGCTCTCCTCTTGGCTCCAGCCAAACTCTGCTCTCCTCTCTCCTTTTTTTTCTCCCCTCCTGCTCTTATACATCTCCTTTCCTCTCCTCTCCTTTCCTCTCCTCTGCTCTTCTTTCCCTCCCACCCTCCTGAACTGTGTTCACCAGTTCAGAGCTGGTTGATAGCAGGCAGCAACAGGGGGCCTTCAACAAGAGGAAGGATGGGAGGAGCTGGCTGTGGGGGGGAGAAGGGAGGAGAGAGTTAGATGGATGTATTGCAAGAGTGGGGGGGGGGGGATACAGTAAAATAAAATGAGTGAGGGAACTAGGGGTTGAAGGAATAAAAAACAGAGAAGGACATGGGGGTGAAAGGAGTGGGGCTTCTCGAATCAGGCGACTGAACACAAGAGGGAGCATGCAAAGAGGGAAAGAGGAAGGAGATTATCTGATAGTGTAGTTTTAGACTTGAACATTGAGAAATGGGGCATGTGGAAGTGGAGAATATACTTGGCATCACAGGGTTCATAGGAGAGGCTCTCTGGGCAATTCTTCCACTATACTGACACTTTGCAGAACATGTTTTTAACGTACACACACAAAAAAGGTGTGTGTGGGAAACCAGCTGCTTCAAGTATGAACAAATACAACAATGAGAAGGAAAAACTTCAAAGGCCTTTCTTACAATGGCTAAATCATTCAAAAAGTCAACATATTTAGACCGTTGAGGACTTCATCAGGGCGTGCAAAGAAACATAGTGGTGAGGCCAAACTCACAGTGAATCAACGACAGCCAATCGGTCGGCTTCATCTTCCTCACAGACCCACACAAAGGCAACAGTGAGATTTATTTTTAAGGTATTTATTGTATCATTTACACATAGGTCTTTTCTCATGTTCAAGCGACAGCCTCTCATTGGCTATGTAGGTGTGGCCTCACCACACCTATATGTCTGTTTGTAAGTATTTCCTTCCTCACTGTTACATTTTTCATGCTTGGTGTTTCTGCTTTCTCCCCTGTTTGTGTGTTTGTCACATTCTCCCCTGTTTTCACCTAAAACATTTTTTTACATTTCATTTCATCTACTTCCCCCCCCACATTGAACAACCTGTTTTTCCTCTATGAACAAAACACACTTGAGGTTTTTTTTGGGTAACAGGCCACGTTGCGTTCTGGTGGTTTACTGTCTGCGCCGTGTTTAGCATAAGTGCATGACACTTTGTCAGCAGGGCGGAGAAAAGTTGGAATTAATAATGTTAATGTGCTGCAAAAAATGTTCTTTCTTTCAAAAGAAAAGACGTTATTGTCTAGAGAGGCCCAATTAAAAACATCACACACACTCTGCACTTGAGGCTGTTATCAGAAACATATTGATATAGGACTGTAAGTGCATTGAACACGATGCAGTTTAGATCTAAGATTAAAAACTATAATAAAAAAAACACCTGCCTGCTGTTACTCTTTTATTAGTTTTCTTTCACAAAGCACAAAGATTTCAAGTATCTGCATCCAAACATCTGACGCATTCTTTCCTTTTTTTGTGTGTGTGTGTGAAAAGATGAAAGATCCTTTTTTTAGTCAAAGTACAAAAAGGAAGAAAAAAAACAAGTGGAGGAAATCAAAAAATCCCTGACTTCTTCGCACTTGCCAGTTGTACATCTTAATGTGTTCCCAGAGGCTTTTTTTCACCCTCTTCCCCCACTCCTTCCTTCCTCCTCCTCTATTCTCCACCTTATTGCACCCCTAACACTAAAACAAAAACCGCCATCCACCCATGGGTGCCCTCCCTCCTTTCATCCCTCACACGTCATCCGTTTGACAGCAGATTTACACATCTTGGAAAGCAGAAAATGCGAATTGTTTTTTTTGTATTTTCATTGTTTGCTACAGTACGAGTGAAGCAAAAAAACCTGCGCTGCAAAGCCAGTAAACCTGCAGGGTGACACTTTGCTATATGTGCTAAGTTCCACCCTGTGTTTTTTTCTTGTCTCAGATGTCCAACCTGGAGAAAGTTAAGTGTAAGTTAACACTGGTTGGTCGTGGGTGTCTGTGTTCCTCTTTAGTGTGTGTGTGTGTGTGTAAGAGAGAGAGAGAGAGAGAGAGAGAGAGAGAGGGGAGGAAAGACAGCGAGTGAGAGAAGTGAAAAAGGGTGAGCGGCATCAAAGCGTTGCTCTCAGCTGCAGCTGCCAAGCTTCCTCGTCCCCAGTTAGCAGCCATCCAGCTGTCAGGCTGCGCGAAGAGGAAGAGAGGGGGGAAATCTCTCACCAGCCATATGGTCCCCAGTTCTGTCGGAGACACTCCACGCTCCGTGGGCAAATGGCAAACTCATATATCTAATCAACACTCTTAATATCCAGACCTGAGACCAAAGATATTTTCAGAGTCGTGCCTTTCAACAGCACGGCAAAAGGCTAAAGAGTATATGGAATCCGTCCAATCCTTTTCAGAGTATGCGTTGGTGGTATTATGTGAGTGTAATAATCACTGCACACAGGTCAAACAGGTTACACTGCAGTGTAGGGAAAAGGCTTGTTGATCTAATATTGCTCTTCAGGGATGACGATGCCATCATTCTTTCGTTTATATAAAAAAAAAAAAGGCTAAATAATCTCCTGGAACAGCTGCTCGCTAGTTTGTGTAGCAACCAACCAGGAATGAATAGAACATTGTTTGGGAATACAGCTGTGAGTTAATACACATTTGAGTAAATGTGAATGTAGTATATGAGCGGGCAGAGCTGAACGGTCTCAAAACACTTTATAGTTCTTATAGGCCTTAATTACATTCATGCTTTTTCCTCTGGTCTCATTTGAAACATGTGGGGTTTGTTAAGACTCGTCCAAAGATGCAGCAGTTCAGATGTTGCTTTGTGATGTACATTGACACGACCGACCAGAGTTGCACAAACTCTTTATATAACTTGAAGTTTCCATCCATAGTATCACAATCTGAGCATCACCAGGACATAGTTGAAGGACATTATGGACAATAGCATTGATGCCACCTTTTTCATGATAAATCAGGAACGTTTGGCCTTTTGAATAAATGAGGACCCTGATCATTCGACAACTTTTCCTGTGACAGATGTTGGGGTCATCGTTGCCCCTCTGATCCTCTTTTTTACCATAATGCTAACGAGACACTGTCTGTCTTTTAGTCAGTCTTATGGGCTCGCCTACTTGGTACATTACGCTCTCTAACACCATCTTTCTCGGCTTGTATACATTTGTCTAATGACTTTTCTGTATTTAGAACCATTATCTTAAAAAGGGTCATCCCGACTCGGCCTCAGTGGTCAATTAACTTGAACTACAGTACTACGCTCCGGACGAACGCCTCTTACTCCAACTGACACAATAGTTGTGAGCAACTAGGGCCCTGGGTAGCCTAGCGGTTATGATGTGTGCCCCATGTACAGAGGCTATATGGTCCTCGCTGCAGTGACCGTGGGTTTGAATCCGACCTCTGCCCTTTGCTGCGCGTCATCAGCCCTCTCTCTCCAACAAACATTTCCTGTCTCTCTACAGTTTTCATACCCAATAAAGGCAAAAATAACTAAAAAAAATGTATTTAAAAAAAGAGTCCAGACCCCAAAATTTTAAAACAATCCCTTTTTTTTCAAATTCTTATGTGGGCCTGTTGACTCAGGCAGATATAAAGGCATTAAGACTCGTAACATTCACCTCACTGGTGAATTATGAAACATATTCAATACAGTAATACGTGCCTTGGATTGACTTGAACCTCTTCTTTTAGACGAGCAGAAGCTGTTAGCTGTAACACAGCTAGCCCCAGAGAGCACGGGCTTGAATGTGGCTTTGTGTTGTATCTGTTAGCGGGATGCTACACCTGCTCGTCTAATCCTGGCAGGCCTCTGCCTCCAGTCTCTCCGGCTGCAGAGTTTACGGGCGCCTTATTGCACTGAATCACGGGGAGGTTTGTCGGCATTACAGCGACATCACTGTGTAAAGCTTGGGAAAAAAAACACCCCCCCACCCCACCCCACCCCCTCCTGGTTGTGACTGAAGAGCGCACATCCCTTCCCCGGTTCAGCAAACAGCTATTAGCGTACGAAAGGAGCGTGTAGCCTGCAGTGGAGGTTGTGGATGTAGTAATTGGTATGTGTGGGAGAGAAAGATAGATAGAAACAAAGACAAGAGAAAAGTGGAGGAGGTAAGACAGCGTGAGAAGGAGAAGTGGAGAGAGATTTAAATCGAATAAAGAAGTATGGACGGGGGCAGCCGGGGTAAGAGGGGAAGAAGGGGAGTTGCCCAAGTCCTACAAATCTTTGCTCAACCCAACAACCTGAAGCAGAGCCCATTAAAAGCAGGGCGAGCCGGCTGAGATAGCAGCTGAGATGGATACGGCGGCAGCAATGGTTTGGAGGGACAGTAACTTTAATGGCCCCACTGGGTTTTTAATGAGTGTTGTGCCCCAAACAAAACGAGCTAATTAGTGTTATCATCCATATATCAGACCCTACACACACACCCTTGTATTCTGAGACAGACGCGCACACACACACACACTCAGCTGTACACACTCACAAAAAAAAAACATTTTTGAAGCTTGTATTTTCTCCACATATTTCACATTTCTTTTCTCGCACAGAGACTAAATTGAGTTTCCTCTTTTATCAAAAGTCGAATTTTAACCATTAAGGAGTCACTCCGTTCTTTTTTTTCCGCGATTGATTGTCTCAACCTATGCGGTTTCACTCTTTCACAGATCTATTTCATCCTATTTTCCTCTCGGAGAGATCCCCCCACTGTATTCCTCCTACACACACAAGCGCACGCCATCAAACCTCCCCGTAAGGGCCGTGCCCTGTTTGTGAGAGGACCGATTATGTCTACACTGGTTTAAAAGCAGGATAACAAAAGCCATGAACAGGCATTTGGAAAAAACAGGAGAAAAAAAAAGAAAAGGGCTCAAGCCAATATCCCGGCATTTGGACACAAGCCGTTGTTACCTGCACATAAGCCGCGTGTTTGTCACGCCATCGCCTCTGGTTGACCACGCCGCCCCACCAGCCCCACACTTTATTTCTCTTGCACTAAGCCTATTATAAAATCAATAAACAATTGAGCTTTTTTTTTTTTTCTCCCTGGTCCTTTTAAATCTTTTTCTCCTCTATATATCCTCTGAGATGAAGGGGAGGCATGCATGCAGTGTGGGGAGCTCATGCAGGGGGGGGGGGGGGAGAAAGAAGTGAAGGGAAAAAGAGAAACTGAACAAAGCTTAGAAACCTCAAATTCTTGAAGTCAAGTGAGTTTTTAACCAACTGATGTCCCAGTCGGAGTTATTATATAATCATTTTGTATTCATGCTTTGAGCTTTTAAGACCGGCTCCTGACCCTCAGATCTCTCACTTAAACACAGTCATGGGAAAGGGCACATATCTGATGCACATGAGAGCGTTTAATAAAGAAGCTTTGTGTACAAACAAGGAAATAATTTCCAGGCACGATTGAATATTTGTGAAGTGTGCACGCCATACTGTAACTCAGAAACAGGATTAAAAATTCATATTTGTATTTTGGACCGCACGCTTCAAGGTTGAGGTTCAACGTTTTTTCAACTGCAGTCTCATCAATTTCCGTCACATCGTTTTGCAGAACTTTTCAAGTTTGTTTGGATATCGAAAGGCTCATGAGAATGATTGAGGGATTTTTAATTGTCACATTTTCGAAATGTAATAACCCTTGAGTTGATAAAAATCAACAAACACCAAGTCTGACAGCTGATTTTCAAATTAGGCATCAAAAAATGTTGCGTTCACAGATTTTAATTCCCTCTGTCAGTTTAAACTCATATTTCAAACTCAGCGATGGGGAGATGACAATACAAACTTCTTTTTATTCCACCAGTCAGAGAAGTTGGAAATTAGAATGTCTGCTACAAAGCTACACCCCCCCCCCCCCCCTCACCACCCTCTTCCTCTTTTCTTCCCCGTTTTCAACTTCTCACTTTGTTTACTTCTGGAGACTTCTTGGAGCGCAGATACAGTAATTATCGATGATCAAAAAACGGCACAGGTTTTTCCGCTGATACTTTTGATGTATGCATGACATTGTTTGTTGCCACATCATCAGCAACACAGAAAGCAAGCAATTTGTGGGAAAAAAGCTTTTTTTTCCAAACATCCTTTGTAGACAGGAGGCAGTCTGTCTCACAGATTGTGACCAAAAGTGATGATCGTTACAACGGCTGCAGATGATGATATGTTGTCATCGAAGTGCTTTATTAATGCAAGCAGGGGCGTGTCAACACTTTCTTTCACTATGGTGGCCCAACTGGAACACTGACCTTTTGCAGGGGTGGCATAAAGTTATTGTGCACAGACTTACACTTTCTATCTCCAGTGATCTAATTTCAAGTAACGCAAGAGAACGGCAACAAATAATTATTCTCAGCTTAGTTCTTGTAGGACTTAAAAAAATATGTTGAAAGTCACAATTTAAAGAACTTTGCATTGCATGTCAGACTTCCAAAAATACAACCCGATTTCTGGGAGGGGGCCCATGCCAACCCCTGGCCACCCCTCTGGAGACGCCCCTGAATATAAGATATTGAATCCTCAGCGTGTTCTCTAGCTGACAGGCGCTCCCTCATCCAGCATGCTGGCTGTATACAGTGGCTGGACTTTTGACTGCAACAGATTTCAGCAAGCTGTCGGTTGCATCATCTTGGACTTTATTCTTCAAGTGAGCGTCCATCTTGGCTGACCCTCCATTCAACACGCCTGCTATTGGCTGACCCTTCTTCTTAACCGAGTCCTCATTGGCCAGCGACTCCGGTCCCCTTTCTTTTGAGCCAAGCCTTGATTGGATGACTCGAAAGATCTCTGGATGGTCTACATGAGCATAGATGTGGACCATCATGGTTCCCTTTCCCTGGTTGCCATTTGGTCCACAGAGATGGGCCCCCCACAAGACACCCAGTCGTGGATTCTGGACGAGCACTTGGCCGGCTCGGTGCTATTCCCTGGGTTTGTCCCCTAACGGAGACCCTGTGTGGGCCGCTGGTGGTGACTGTGCTTCAGGCAGCATGGTGTGGCCATGTGTGTCACATCCCCCCATGTCATCCCAACAGACGGAGGGCTGTATCATGGCTATCGTCCTGTCACACTTGGATGATGCCTCTTGCCTCAGACTTTGACAGTGACTTGCCATAGTGACAATTACCATCAGAACCAGCTTTCTTATCCACCTGGTTCAAAAGGTCCGTGTGCTTGAGATTGGCAGGCGGTTAATTCTGCCTTCCCACTGCTGTCAGTTATTCCACTGCTCCATTTATGTTTCCGCGGCTCCTCTTTTTTTAACAGTGCATGTTAAACATCCAGGCCTTTTCACATCAGTGCTGTTTAAAAGACCTACCTCAAAGTTCAATCCACACATAATAACAACAATGCTACATGTTCATTCTTACTTTTTTTCCCCAGTTACACCGATCTAATCTTAAGAGCCTCCTTTATTTAAGTCACTGCTTCTTTTAGTCATCATTTACTCCCAATTTACTCAATAAAGGCCATAAACTCATAAAATGTATGAATAAGGATTGATTCTGTACAGAAAGGGAAAAGAGATATGGCCTAAACCATTAAATATAATTAATGCACTTTAGTTAAATATGCAAATATTAGTTACTGTTCACTTAAAGCGTCTGTAAGGAGTTTTCAGCTGGTTATAAAACAGACTAAAATTAATACTGATTTAAGATAAAGGTTCAAAAGTCCTGCCGTGGGGTAGGTGTAAGACTCAGTGATTACCTGCACACTGCAGGAGGAGCTCTTTTTTTCCATTTTCACTACTAAAGGGTTTTCACAAAAACAGAACTTACACATGTTCAGACTAAATCTGCTAAGAGATATGTCCTCAGGGGTCGCCAAAATCAACACAAATGAAAGTTCCTCACATGGGCTGTAACAGGCTGTTAGCCTGTTGAAGCATATTACCTTTGCCTGTTACCTATGTTGTTTTTTTTTAAGTTTTGGGTTTGGGCTAAAGGAAAACAATTGTATTAACATGGAAAACAGGCGCTTAGCATATAGTCATAAAACATCTGTATGGGGCAGGCAGAGATGGAGAGAGAGATTGAGAGGGAGGACGCAAGATTAATGATCACCTGTAACCTGATGATTTTAAATCATTAACATATCATACGTCCTACATCGGTTGTTCCCAACCTTTTTTTCCTTGGAATTCCATCGAACCTCGACACATCCAACTTAGACACATAGTGGTCAGTAACTTGGTACCTCGGAACATGAATAGAGAGTGAACTACTCTAAAAGTTCTGGTTCATGCGTTGCAAATTGACTCGCTCGGTTCCCCGTTCACTTAAAATATGAACAGGATCAATGGACGGGAATCGTTTAAGGCCTTCAGGCACAACACTGTTTCACATCTTAATAACTCTGTACATGAAGCAGGCAGCTCCAGTCCCAGTTTGCGTGGCTTCTTGCTACCATGTCACACCTCCAGTCACCAAGAGAGCTCGAGAGAAAGAAAGCCACTATGTAAGCATTCATTGGTCCCTCCTTTTACTCCCTGTGTTTTGCTCCTTCTTCCCCTTATTTCCACTGGGAGGAACACTGACCTCATTTGTGAGGACAATAACCCCCTTGACTTTGGGGATTAAGACATGAAACCTTTGTGGATTAATTAGGTTCAGAGCTGAATTCATTTTGTCGCCATGGAAGGCAAAGAGAGAACGAGGAAAGAGGAGGATATGGGCTGTGGGCTCCATTATAAATTTGCTGTTTGCCCAGATAGATATATTAAAAAAACAAATGTCGGGGGCTGATCACATTTAAATCCTCCAACATAATGGAACTGCATTCGTTCGCTGGGCTAAGCATTACCCTGGGAAGTGGCAGTAGCACAAACTGTCAAATCACAGCAAGCATTATGGCGTCTTATACATCAGTGCTGACTTCAAACCACGGGGTTTTGCAAGTGTGGAGACAATGTTAGCCCCGCTGAGCTTAACTCTTTGGCAAGGTTACACATGCAAATATGGTTTGCCGGACTATCTTCAATCCGCAATAGGCTGGAGCCCGGATCTGTGCATTCACGCCTTCTAGATCTACTCTTAAGCTTGTCACACATAATGTAGCAAGTAGCAGTCCTGACAATGCCGCAGGAATCACATTATCTCAGTTGTCTTGGTAACAAAGCAAAGTGTTTGTTTTCCAAGATGCGGTGCAATTGCAATTTAGACGGTTTACACCTATTGTGTTTTTTTTTTTTTGTTTTTTTTCAGAGTCAAGAGCATATGTTGTTGGAATGTATCTTTAGCTCGCAAAGAGGAGCTGTTAGTTAGATGTTTTGTTTACAAAATAACAAAGGTGTTTTTTCCACCAAAGGCACAACAGAAGACGTGTTAATGCATGTTTCATGTCGTCTCGTGCTCGCTGTAAATAAAAGCGACTGTTTGTCTTATTAGAGTAACACCTTCTGAATGCGACAGCCTCAGGTATAGTGCCCTTATGGACCAAGTGTTGAACATGTGCTTGATGAGATGCCTTCCTCACTTTCAT
Organism: Labrus mixtus; assembly: GCF_963584025.1. Lineage (NCBI taxonomy): Eukaryota > Metazoa > Chordata > Actinopteri > Labriformes > Labridae > Labrus > Labrus mixtus. The sequence continues at coordinate 4,280,168 of NC_083612.1, read as the reverse complement.
TTACAGCTTTTCTAATGAAGCTCCCGTCTCGTCATGTCTGCCGACTGCCTTATATTTTTCATCTGCCCTGAAGTTAACATTGCCCGACAGCCCACACGGGAAGCATATGTTTGTTTTCATGATAAGGTTGTTACAGCGTGTGAATGTCTCTCTTATCCTCTCCGTGTTGGCTTGTAAAAAAAATAAACCTCCATGTGAGGATCTTAGAGAAAGTCATTCCCAGATCTAGATGAGGCCAATGATTCCTGCACATAAACCCCCCCACTCCTACAAAGGTTGGGATGCTTTGCACATGAATATAAGAACACAGTGTGGTGATTTCCAAAGCATCGAAACTTTATGTTTCACTAAAAATAGCACAAAGACAACATATCAAATGTTGAAATTGAAAAATTGTATTGTTAGTCCAATTTTGAAAACCAAAAAAAACATCTCTTCTCCTCTGTCGCCCCCCGGTGGTGGAATGAACTTCCAAACTCCATTCGATCTGCAGAGTCCCTCTGCACCTTTAAGAAAAAGCTAAAGACCCAGCTCTTTCATGAATACCTACTAACTTAATGATGATGGTCTCCATATTATTGATGATGATGATGGTAATGACGATGGTTTTTGTTTGATAGCGACGACTTATAAGATGGTTTCTATACTGATTAGAGCTCTCAAGAACTGCCCTCAATGTTGTGCTTTGCCTCTGGTCACTTCCTGTCAGCACCTGTGTGTCCAATCAGACTCAAAGCTGATCGTTTGCTCTTACTGACATTGTTCCCTTTTTTCTAGATCCTTGCTTGTGTTGTACTTACTCTCTGATGTACGTCGCTTTGGATAAAAGCGTCTGCTAAGTGAATTGTAGAATTGTAAAAAAGTTGGGACAACTGCAACATAAGACTGGAAAAGTTATGAAATGCTTAAAATAAAACACCTGAAGGAACATCTCAGTTAATAAGATTTGAATGGAAACATTTAAGTGACATGATTTGGTATAAAAAGAGCAACCTAGAGAGGAACCTGAGTCTACCTGAAGTAAGGTTGGAGAGGGTTCATCACTTGGGATTTTATCTTCTACATACATACTGTATTATTATTGAAAGATCAGAGAATCTGAGGAAATCTTTGTATGAAGGGGATACAATCACAAACCAGTAATTGGGTAGACCATGATGCATGAAAAGCAGACATGATTCTGTAGTGGACATCACTTCATGGACTCAGGAACACTTAAAAAGAAAGCTGAAACTTTACCATGCAAAGAGGAAACTGGATATAAGTCAGATCCAGGAACGCAGCTGCTTTCTCTTGGCCAGAGGACAGGAGATGTGGAAAACTTTCCAGAGGACTGACGAGTCAAAATGTGAAATTCTGGTTGGGAAATCTTGGGATTGAGGCGCATTAGTTCACACGGCATGAGTCTCTCCTCATCCGATGTACTAAACCAAGGACACAAATGTTCCCTAGTTAACACTTTTTGTAGACTTTAATTCAGCAATGTGTCACAATACCATCTTTTAACCCCTCAAATGTGATTCCAGCTGCGCAGAGTTAGCTTCTTCCCTCCTGAGGACACAGGTTTATCCTGGGCTTTTCATAGAGAGAGGCTCACACTCTTCTCCCCAGTGGTCCGCCTCATTTCTCCAGTCCTCTATCTTAAGACATGGAGCTAAGTCGAGGCTAAGCCACAAGCCACCCTCAGGAGGGGACGGATCGGCCAAATGCCACCTCTCCTGGCATGGGCCTGCAGGTAAAAGTGTAATCGTGCCGGCGCAGTCCTCTCAGGACCAGAATCAGGTATTTCCTATTAGACACAGAGATGAGGAGTGGATTTTCTGGAGGAGGATGGCAAAGCTGGTTTTGGTCAATCCTCCCCTTCCTCTCAATATCTCAGTCATGCTCTCTGCCTCTTTTGTCCCTCCTCCATAGCCTCCTGATCCTTTAGCCCCCCCCCCCCCCCACCCCCCTTTCACATTTCTACCTGTTTTGCTGGTACTTGACAAGACCGGATTTTGTCTTACCCTGGCATCCCCTCTTTTCATCTTCTGCAGCGAAGGGCAAAATGAGGATGAGGGATTGAAAGTTTGTGGAGGAAAGTTTTTGGAAGGACGTTTCTGGATTATGTTCACAAGGCACAAGCTGCTCACAGTGTGAACATGGCACGTTGTCAATGAGATCTATTTCCATGACGATTATTTTTATACTCCAACAATCAGGGAGCCGACAGCACAGTACCACGGGAGGAGGAAAAAAAAAAAGTCTTTCTTCCAATTCGATACACCCCTCTGTAACATTTTAGCTGTAAATACTAACAAAGCCATGAGGGAGAAGATAATGACAAGATATCAACCTTCTCTTCTGGCATCACAAATTCCCCCATTCCCAGCTTAACTAAGTGTCCTGTTGAGTTGTCAAGTGTAAGTGCACCGAAAACCTCAGGCTTGCGTGCGTCTTCTGATCGGATGCTCTCCACTGCTCAGCGTTGCGGTAAATGCAACATCTGATGGCTTTCTGAAATTCCGGCGTGTTGGACAGGTGAGATGCTGCAGCTAGCGTCACTTTTGAGATGCGAGTTAGCACCATGTCACCCATCCCCATCTGTAAGCTTTCAAGAATGTGTGTGTGTGCATGTTTCAGAGAGTCTTCAAACTGGTTTTTATTCTACCGAGAGTCCAACTCTTGTTAAATAAAAGAACATTTGTACAGTCTATCAAGAGTATGGCAACTAAACGACTTATTTGGAATTCGCTGCCATATTCAGTGTCACTATTTGACTCTGTGCTTGGCAGACTCGAACAGGGTGCAGATTGAGAGGCAGTGTCACGGGGAGAAGGAAATGTCTTGCCTTCCTTCATCTGCCACTAAGACGTCTTTTGTTACCAATCGCTCCCTGTTATTTCAACGTAAAAAAGAAAATGACCAGATGCATTCACCTCCCGCTTTACATGAAGTCAATGACAACCGACAGCCCAAGTCAAATGCTCCAGTAGCTCCCAACGCGTGTATATAACTCATCTCCCAGTGTCTTGCGTGCTCAGTGGGCTGTTGGAGGGCTTTCCACAAGACAGAAGGGCTTGGCTGCAGAGTGGGGCGAGAGCCAGGCATCTTGATGATTTTTTTTTCGGGGTGCATCACCATCTCTCTGAAAGTGCCAAGTGTGCACCAAGGCCATGCCATTCGCTGCAGAGAGTGTGTGATAGGGGGCACGCCATCTCCCCCATCTCTTCCAGCGCGTCTCGTAGTATCTGAAACAAAGATGAATCTGGTCGCAAACATTAAAGACAAACGCCCGTGATTTTCTGCGAGCGGCAGAATTGTAATTCAGCGGCGCCGTAATGAATGCAGTGAAATGGTTGTCTAGTGAAACATTTTGTGAACTCGATTAGAGGTGCTAAACCATTTATTTGTGAAGTCTGTTATTGCAGACATAATTTGTGGTGGCAGGCCCGGTTCACCTAATTTTATTTATGTATTCCCTCGGTCAATGTTGTGTCGAAATGAATGCAGGATTCGTCTTATTTGGGAGCAGTAAACGCACAATTTCGTTTGTAAAAAAAAAAAAGATATAAGTGTGACGATGCTCTGTGTATTAACTAATCCATTCAGTTTACTGTTTCCATGAAGACTAGTCAAATAAAATCATGCATTAATCTAAATAAGCTCAAATGAAGCTGTCTGTTTGAATTGGACAAACTGATAAATCGTCATGGAAGGTACAATCCTTATTTTAAATGTCTTACATTTACAGCTTTGTTTCCCCCGTGGTTTTAACCTGCAAAGCACATGCAAATCTTATTTCACCTTTTTTTTCCCGTCCCCCCTCTTTCCTCCTCTCCCCAGTCTAAATTAACGCCACATAACACCGATCGATGGATCCCTGCTAATCGCGTTAGACGTTTTGTTTTAAAATACCAGCGCCCAGCTGGTGACTCCTAGCACTCATCTGTTTGTCTCTGTTGTGCTGATCCCTGTGCCTCTTTCTCCCTTCCCCTTCCTTCATCTCTCTGTTGCTCATTTTCTACCTCTTCCCATCCTTTTCCTCCCTCCTTTTCTCTCTCTCTCTCTCTGCATCTCTTTCTCTCCACAGTGTGTTTGCTCTCCAGGCTGGAGGGAGGGGGTGGGTGACAATTTGGCCCCAATCCTAGGTATCACATATCTGACCATATTTCAAGCACCAAATGAAGGATGTAAAAAAAAAAGAAAAAAAAATCCTTTTTTCGCTTTAAAGGTCAGACATTAGTGCTGGTAAAAATTGATCTGTGGATTTATGAATTTAGCCCTGTTGTTGGGGCTCCTTTGTAATGGAAGATTCAGTGGGGGAAGCTTAACATTGCATTGTTTTGCTTTGACAACGCAGCCACGAGAGCCCGTGCAGCTGTTCCCCATGCTCACAATGGCAGATTAATTAACACAATCATGTGGCGCTGGCTCGGGCTCAACAGCCAGGTCTGCTCAGGGATAGATAGGTAAATCCTATACATGCATTTCCAGACGACCAGTGAACGTTCTTGTGAAGCCGCGCCACAACTACATAGATGCGGTCGCTGACTGGTCAGCTGTAGAGCTTAAAAATTAAGGTTGGACTGAGGGATCTTTCGCTAATTGCACTGATGTTAGAATTGTGTTGTCTTGGGTGCTTGGTGAGCTATTTCTGTCTGCGAATCTTTTTTGCATTTCAGGATTTATTTTCCTTATGTAACTGTAATGATATAAAGGCATCTTTAAGTGGCTGTAAATTTCAAAAATGTACTCTCTATAATCGCTCTTAGAAGTGTGTTTGTGTAACAAATATGTGTCCATGTATTTGTTTCTGCATGCTGATGTGCACATTTTATACATGGAAATCACAGTGCGACAATGAGCCTGTGTATTTATGTACACATATGTGTTTATGTCAGCATGTGTGTGACATGCCTGTGTGTGTGTGTGTGTGTGTGTGTGTGTGTGTGTGTATTCCTGCTAGACCCTCCTCCCATCAAGCCGGTCTGGAAAAAGCCGTCGCCATTAGACAGAGCCCCTCTAATTAAGATTCTGCCGGTCCACCCATCTCTCTTACTTACTTAGTTCCCTGACATTTTAAACTGTCTATTATGCCGCCTGGCTTTCAGGTGCAATACTGTGTAAATGGCAAGTCAAAAAATTATGTATCTTTTACGTACAGTTATCCTTCAGGGGACGGGGGGGAGGGGGGGGGGAGGAGGTGGTGGGTGACAGATAGGACCTGCTGTTTAAATTATTACCGGACTCTGTGATCTTTCCTGATTGATCAAATCACTTTACTGTCACTCTATTAGCGCTCTCTTTTTTTGTCTGCCTCACTCCTAACCCACACATCATTCCCTTTCTCTCTTCTCCACCTCCTTGTGATTTTTTATTTTATTTCTAATATTTCATCACCCACACACACACACACACACACACACACACTCACCTCTTCTCAATGTTTTGCATGAACATGACCGCAGTTTGTCAATATTTTACCCTTGGCCCATCCCCTGTGTTGATATAATGATCACTTAACAGTCAAGAGTAAGGCAAGGAGGAAATTAGGGTGTCGGCAGCAGAGAGGACAACAACACTGAAGCAATTATGTTTCTTTCAGCCCAAGCATTCTCACGTTAATGAAATCCCTTATCGTAAGGGGAAGGTGGGGAGGGGAGGACAGGTGCACGAAATGTACGTCGTTCATTTATCTTATTCTCTGAAATGAACGGAAGGAGCGGCGAGAATAATGTAGAGATAAAGTCCGGGCAACAAGTGTGTGGTGTGTTTTTTTTTTTTTCCCTTTTTTGTATCGCTGGCCCTGCGTTTTGCAATGACAAGAGGAATAAAAGTGGGGAAAGGGAGTTTGTGAGGCCCAGAGAAAGAAAGAAGGGCAAGGGTGTATCACACACCAGCATCTTCCTAAAGGACAAATCGAAGACACTCCCCATGCTAACATTTGAAATGTTTACCTTCCTGCAAAATGCCTGCCCTTTTCCTTTCATAGATGAGATCAGTCAGTGAAAGACACAGAGATCCGACTGAAAACCTTACGACAAGTTTGGAGTGATAAGGATTCATTAAAAGGGGAAATCTAGTGGAAGGCTGGTACATGCATTTTTATTTAAATTGTAGTGTAAACGTTAGTACAATTTTGTTTAAAAGAGACAGTGACTTTAAAGGCTTTATAAATAACTCTGTGAGTCATGACTGTCTACAATGGGTGTAACACCCGAGTCCCACTGTCTGTGATGTTTTCAGAGTTTTCAGAGTCCTATCTTCACTTTGTTTACATCGCCCGGACGGCCGGCTGACTCCTCCCCTCACGTATAAAAGTTGTTTAATTGAGGGACTAGAGAAAAGAAGAATAACATACTGTACTCACTGCTTAACTGTGTTTCTAGATCACGCTCATTTCAGGTAAATTTACATGCAGTGTGAAGATACGAGCATAATAAAGATCGCTAGCATTAGCATGCTAACACAACAATGCAGCGCGAGTTGTTTTGGTTTCATGCTGGTGCTCAAGGGCGACATCTGCCGGATCAAAAAATCGCATATAAAGCCTTTAAGGTAGTGTTGGTAATTCTGTCAAAAGTGCTTGAACTACTGGCTGGTGCACGGTGTGGTAGAGTACGAGCAGGGAGCCAGGGGGGCATTTGATTGGTACGTTCCTTCGTACGTCACGCCAGGTGTAGTTTTTACAGGATTGAAGCAGTTTAAGATATATATATATATCAATCTGCAATCTATTTGTGCATTCTAATCAAGTAAAGTGTGCAGTATAACAAGTGTGAAATGAGCATGAAACCAGGTGTTTAGCAAATGTCCCATTTAATCTGCAGAACGACAGAGTTAATCCCACAACTCAAATTCTCTTCGGGATGACAAAACATAAATAAATAAATGCCCCAGTCCTTGTTAGCTGCTGCTATTAGTAGTGTCGAGCCTCAATGACACTAATGTCTGCTTTGGGCTGCTGTGCTTGGCTTCTTTCTGTGTCTCCTGTAAAAGAAGGCTATCTGATTGGAAACAGATCTGGGGCACTGGGGGGGCTCGCCCCAGCTTGTTGGATTTAATGACCCATTTCCTCGGCTGCCTCTTGCCACAAGCAGTTAAATGACAGTCAAGGTGCCCAGAGGTTCCCTACCATGGGACCGGGGGGGAAAGCGCAGAGTACACTAGCTGCGGAGATGGAGTGAGTAATAGAGAGCGACATACCCGGGCTACCAGGCAGCAAATCATAGCCCATTTCCCCAGCAGGAAGTTAACTAGCACCAACCACAGTCTCAAGTCAGATGTTTGGTGCTTCCAGGGGTTATGTTGCGTTCTAGTGTTTGAGTTCACTTCTTCTGGTTAGGGCACACTTTCAAAAGCCACAAGAAAAAAGTGGATACACTTGTTGCATCCTGTGCATGCACAGGAGCTTCAGACTTTTTAATCCAATCAGCCTGAAAGAAAAAGTTTTATGAATGCACGCATGGTATTAATATTGATGCAGACTATTCTCAGCAGGGACATGCTTTTCTCCTTCCCCTGATCCCCTCATCGACTACAGCGAAAAAATACGCATCTGGTGTGCAAGGATCTTACGGTAAGGCTCCACTGGTTCCGACGACGGATATAGCGTCTCGACACTCTATTCATTTCCTATGGAGGGCCGGGAGAGGCAGTCGCGCAATGCATTATGGTTATCGTTGCGGCGAGTTCCGAGAGGGATTCATTCTATGCAAATGACTCCAGGGACCAATCAGGTGCATCAATTTTTCATTTTTATTTAAAACTGAAAGTGGTTGGAGAGGTCCAGGAAAAAGCAAGCGTCCACAAACCGACGCGATCCCTAGCGTCCTCGCCCAAAGCAGCTGAGCCGTACCTTAAAGCTTCATCGGTCACCGTCACCGTCCTCGTCCGTCTCTTAGCCTCAGCCATTGTATCACACAACACTCTTCTTGGGAATGGGATGGACGCTATCCTTACATATTGTGGCTTTATATGAAAAAGTAAAGATAGAACATTTGACAAACAAAGTGTAGATCACTCGCATCATTATTCCGATATGACCTCCCTTTGTTTAGGGCAATGGTGGTTTGTTCATAGCGATGAGCCCACTTGACCTTCCTCACAGTCACGAGTACAGCAACACGGCTCGAGACCCCCGAGGAGAGAACCTAAAAAGGCCATCAAACTTCCACCACTAAAAACAGGCTGCCCTATCAAGCTAATGATCAATTATTAATATCCACAATCCTCCGCCTTGATGTGGCTGCTTGGATATAGAAAGCAGGCAATTATGTGCTACTCTCTTATTTGGGGTTTGGGCCGCCTCCATCTCCGGCCTGCCTCTCCCTCGCCATGCGTTGAGCTCCACTATAAATATATAACAGATAGTTCCTTTTAGCGCACCACAAGTTCTTATTAGGGCCCTCTCATTGCAGATATCCAGATCCAGATTAATTTGTAATTAGTCTTGAGTTGTTGAGCCTCTGAAAGATAAAGGATTCCAACTCCCATTCTATTCGCCCCAAACACTGACGATCACTTAAAAAAGAACAAACGCTCTCGTGCTTGATAAAAATAGCTTAAGCTCGGACTTATTTGTTTGGCGACAAATGCCAGACACATATGTCTGAATGGCTCGGGTGATGCTAAAGCGAAGAATAAATGAGTTGGTCTATAATGAAACTTGTCATTGTGTCTCTCTGCCTGTTTGTTTTGTAAAAAAAAAAAAAGGGGGTTAAAATGCTTGACAATTCATCAAGTCACACAGGCTGGCCCGACTGTGTTCTCAAGTCATCACTGTAAAGGAAACAAAAAAGGAGAATTAAAAAACTGTCGGCTTTACTTTTTTTTACAACGTAATTCCTCTTTCCAGGAGATACCCCCTCGGCGGGTTTCTTTAAGGCTTCCCATTAATTTGGCTCCAAATGTCACGTATCCCTCCACAGACAAAAAAAGAGATAAATGGGAAAAAGACATATGGGCTTTTAGGCAGTGTGTGCACATGGGGTATGTGTGTTAAAAAAAAAAGAAAAATACTGGAATAGTTTTTAGTCGTTTAAGAGGACAGGGGGGTGGAGAGGCAGGGGGCCGAGGGTAGGGTGGAGGGGCTTTAGTCTATTAATAGTTGAGTCATCAGTGCTTCAATGTTCTGAAATGGCAAATTGTTAGATCCCCAATGGTGATTATTACTTGCTGTCAATGACCTTCATAACAAATTAAAATTATGCGACTGGGACAGAGCATGCTCTTTAATAGGCATTATGCATGGGAGTGTGTGTGTGTGTGTGTGCGTGTGTGTGTGTGTGTGTGTGTTAGCCGGGCATGTGTGTGTGTGTTTGTATGCGAGTGGCCAGAGGGTGAAGGCCTCTAGCATTTAAAAACTCCCCTCCCCTCCCCTTCCTCTCATTTATTCTTAAAGTGTGGCTCTATCTCTTGTGGTCATTGTCTCATGTCTGTTCACAAACACACACACACACACACACACACACACACACACACACACACACCCTAAGATAGGATGTTTGCAGCTGCAGTATAAATCTTTTTATTTCATTTTCCAAGACACTGGACAAGTTCATAGAAGAGGAAAAAACGGGACGCGTCCTTGGTCTCTGGATTTACAGCCTGACCACTCTATGGGTGGGAGAGATAGTCTCTCCCTCTCCCAGCCGCACACACACACACACACACACGTACACACGCACACACACACACACAATGTATGTATGCATGACGTGAAGCAGATTTACCCACTCTAACCCCCTCCTCCACTGTGGCCTTGTTAAAAGTGTTCATCGCCCCTTGTGGTAATATATGTCTTTAAGTGCACTTTTATGCTCCCGAGCTATCGATCACTGTACATTCCCCAACCGATAATTACTCCACCTTAATATGCACCCTTAATGAGGCTTAATTGATTCATTTTCATTGATGAAGAATAACGCCACTAATGGCTGCGGTGTGCAGAGCGTTGATACCACAGTACAGTAGACGGAGGCCGGTGCCAGGTGGGTTGAGGGTGGGATGGAAGTGGTGGCTCGGTAGCTCAAGTTGATGATTGGCCTATTGTGCTTGCTGTTGATTTAGCATGCACATGAATGAATAGGAAATCAATGGAGGAGCTCTACTTTATTCAGTGTTAAAGGGGCAGTGCAACAGGGTGGTTTCTCTTCTTTAGGTGACAGTTTACATGCACAGTTAGCTTCAGAGGATTTCTTAGTAAGGCTGTCATTTTCTTTTTTTTGTCAGTGCCATCTTTCGCCTTTTTCTGTCCCCTAGTTTATCATTTTGTGTTTTTTTTTCTTTTACTGGGCCTTGTTTTATGTTCTCACACAAGTATTGATTCCTTGTTTCATTTCATTTTCTTACTTTCCACATGTTTCTTGACTTTCCCCCGTATCCTTTTGTGCCCTTTTTTTCCTTTTTCTTCCCTTCACTCTGACCTTTTCACGTCTCATGTCTTGCACTCACAAAAGTCTCAAACTCCTTTTTCCTCTCCTTTTCATTTCTACTCTCCATTATCCTGCCATGTCTTATCATGTTCTCCCTTCTCTTCTAAGTCTTCTTAGAAAGAGAAAGACATTTTTCATCTTTTTTTCCCCCTTTGGTTTCATGTCTTTGTGTTTTTTTCCCATTTGTTTGGTACCTTAATTTCCTTTTCTCTCAATTTCCCCTTTTTGTTTTTTCCCCTCCTTTTCTGTAACTTTCTATCAACCTTTCCTGTTTCCTCCCTTTTTTATCGCTCTCTTGTCACCCTTTCACTCTTTTTGTTCATCAAATCGGCTCCTTCCATTTTTATTTTTTTTATTTTTACTATTTTCCCTTGGTTTCCTGTCTTTGTTTTTTTTTCATTAATTTTTTCTTAATTTCCCTTTTGTTTGTTCCCTCGTATTCTGTCGCTTTCTATCCACCTTCCATGTTTACTTCCTTTTCCAACAATTTTTTTTCTTCATCAAATCTGGTCCTTCCCTTTCTCATCTTATTTCCGTTGGTTTCATGTCCTTGTTTTTTCTTTTCATATATTTGGTACCATCAATTTATTTTCTCTAATTCTTTTCCTCATTCTGTAACTTTCTTTCCACCTTCCCTGTTTCCTTTCCTTTCTATGTCTCCTCTTTTCACCCTTATACCTTTTTGTTTTTAAATCTGGTCCTTCCCTTTCTTTTTCTTGCATTTCTGTATCCATAGAAAGCCAGCAGTATCCCAGTAAAAGAGACAGCGACCTAGTCATCCTTCACTAATGGTAACCACACCACTTCCTGCCAACACAGACTGAGAGGGGGCATGATGAATATACACTGCACCCTGATTATTATAGCACTACACACACACACACACATTGGCAAGTGTGTGTGCGTGTGTGTGTGTGTGTACACAAAACGCACAGACAAACACATTAGTAATTGCTCTTGTCTCATGTCCTAAAAGACACCCACCTCTGTCCCCATCTGCCTTTTGTGCTCTCATGCATACATGCAGACAGTGGTGGACAACACACACATAAATGATCAAATGCACACACACACACACACACACACACACACACACACTCACTCATACACCCTCAAGCATCATCCACAGCCTCTCAACGGGGCTATGATCACCCTGCTAGAATGATAAAGTTAGTGAGACATCAGTGCTCCCTCAGACATTTGTACGTGTATTTGAGTGTGTGTGTGTGTGTGTGTGTGTGTGTGTGTGTCCATGTGTGTGTATGTCTTTTTCCAATGCTCTTTGAAGCCTGAAACAGACTTGAGGAGGGGGGAAAACAAAGGTGGGCCGGTGCCAGGGAGAAACTTATGGCACCATTCCTCTTCCCCTAGCTGGGCAGAGGCATAGCCTTTACTGAGGGAGAGAGCCACCTTCTGTCAGTCTGGGAGGAGGAGGGATGGAGGGAGAGAAGTGGAAAGAGAGGAATGGAGAGAAAAGAAAAGCATCCTGAACAGAAGTGGAATTGGTTGTGACCGTCCATCATTTTCCTCTTGTATTGTGCTTTTGGACTGAGGTTTGGCCCCTCTAGAATTAAATGATTTCACAGCTCTTCTAAGGCATCAGACACTATTTCAGGCAGCGTTTTGAGAATAAGCACAATGTGTGTTTTTTTTTTTGCAGCTATGCCCTTCACCCGATAGTTTTGAAGAAATAATCTTCTCAGCATGAAGATTACACTCCCCGAATAGATATTCTGCACCATCACACCCTCTTTATTCAAGAAAGAGCCTCAAACAAATAGCTTTAACACAATTCTGCACAACGGAAACCGCTACCTTTTCATTACCCAGGTTTAAAGAAAAAAAGAAAAAGGAAACAGTTTCTCCTCCTGTTTTCCTCCTCGTCCTCTCTTCTTCTTTTTTTTCTCTCTCTTCTCCGCAACTCCAGTTTTAGTGCGGGCGTTCACTAATAAATATAAATGTTTGTGATTAGCATCTCTGCAGCACAGGTGCATGTTTGTTGCAAGGGGAGGCTTGTTCATTAATTTTCAGCCATGAAAAGTGCAGCGCGCCATGAACGGAGAGTCCAAATCGCACACACTGATAAATGAACGCACAGATTGTTAATGTACCATTGTAAGGCTGCTGCCTCCATCAGCTTTGAAAAAAAGGGGGCCTGCTGCCAAAAAGCAGGGCTATATACACACACACACACACACACACACACACACACACACACACACACACACACACTGGGTCCGAGAGGTGTGGCAGGGCCCTATTGAGAGGTTTAGATTAAACTGAATAGAACAGAAGATCGGCTGTGTTTTTTTTATCCTTACACATATAGGCAGGGATTATTGAGCTTATAAAGACAGGACACCCCCTGGTGTGAGGCCTCTGGCTTGTGTTGTCTAATTAGATTTGGTAGGACCGCTATCTGCTGCTAGCAACCAAGCACCAAGAACCTTGTGGATCAGGCCTTTCACGTGAAAAACATTTGGCGCTACGAGT